>NC_037670.1:70308848-70529834 GCF_003255815.1 Theropithecus gelada
TTAGTAGAGACGGGGTTTCACCGTGTTCGCCAGGATGGTCTCGATCTCCTGACCTCGTGATCCGCCCGTCTCGGCCTCCCAAAGTGCTGGGATTACAGGCTTGAGCCACCGCGCCCGGCCGGCGCATCCGGCTTTTCTAAGGATGCCGCGCATCTCCCTATGGCAGAAGGAAAATAGTAAAAAGATTTTTTTTTTTTTTTAAGTCTGAGAACATGGGAAATCTGCTCACTTGAAAAGGAAAAGCGGATAAATTAACTGTGTAAGAAAAATACCAACTTCACTCAGGAAATCAACCCCCTCCTCCCACCCCAACCCTAGAACTCTAAGAGGCCTGTGTGGAGCAAACAGGTGGCACCTTCAGATTTCTTTCTGAAGGTGGGAACCCTCGGGCTCCCACCTCCTTTCGGGGAGATCTGGAGCCTGGCAGTTGAGAAGAAAGGAAAGGACTCCGGGCGGGCGGGCAGGAGGAGGAGTGCTCCTGCCAGGCAGCTCCAGAGGCGCGGGGAGGGGTCCGGAGCACGGGCTGCTGCTGGCAGGTGGAAGTGCTCAGTTCGTCCTGTGGCTGCGAGACTCACCCCATCCCCAGCCTCCGTGCAAGGGAACCGCGTTTTCATCTCTCGCACGCGGCTGCGTGATGAATGAGCCTGCCCCTGCCAATGCCTTCCTGAGTCGCCCGCAGCGCCTCCTTGGAGGCCTCGAGGGTCACAGGCCTCTCTGGCTCTTCGTGTCCTGTGCAGTCATTCCCCACCTGCGCTCAGCTACCTTCTCCTTGAATTTGTTGCATCTTCTTTTTCTTTGAGTTTTTAACTCTTAACAGATAACCACCACCAGTAGCTGTGAGCTTGACCTCACTAAAAATGTACCAGAATCTTGTGGATACAACTCATTATACTATTAATGTCGACATTAAAATAACCTGAGATTTAAGCAGCGAATTTTCAAAAAGCTGAAAATACTTTGCATATAATCAGTCATGTACTCCCCCAATAACCCAGTAAGAAAAGGAGCACATTACATTTTTTCCCTCCCTCCCTCCCTTCCTTACTTTCTCTCCCTTCCTCTTTCCCTCCTTCCCTTCCTTCTTCCTGCCTGCCTGCCTTCCTCCTCCCCCATCTCTCTTCCCTTCAATAAATATTTATTGATCAGATATACTAGGTGCCAAGCATTTTGTTATATATCATGCACAACAAAGCATAAAACATGAGGTATTTCCCGAAGTCACCTGCTGGTTAAAGGTATGCAGTTGACAAAACTGGTCCTGTTCCTGTGTTACTTTGCTGAGAATGATGGCTTCCAGCTTCATCCATGTCCCTGCAAAGAACATGAACTCATTCTTTTTTATGGCTGCATAGTATTCCATGGTGTATATGTGCCACATTTTCTTTATCCAGAAAACCAAACACCACATGTTCTCACTCATAAGTGAGAGTTGAACAATAAGAATATGTGGACACAGGGAGGAGAACACCATACAGTGGGGCCAGTCAGTGGGTTGGGGGAAAGGGGAGGGAGAGCATTAGGACAAATACTTAATGCATGCGTGACTTAAAACCTAGATGACTAGTTGATAGGTGCAGCAAACCACCATGGCACATGTATACCTATGTAACAAACCCGCACGTTCTGCACATGTATCCCAGAACTTAAAGTAAAATTAAAATGAAAAAAGAAAAAAACTGGTCCTTGTTGGTTCTGTGATATTGGTTCATTAGTTACAATTCACAATTCAAATGAGACTTTATGGGTCCAGTGAAATAACATGGTCCAGGCAGGGAGGCAGAGGCAGCCAGTAGCCTGATAAACATCCAGACCATGGAATGAGGCTGGGGAAAGGGATCTGACTGTGGAGGCAGACTCTGGGTGTGGCTCAAAGAGTCAGGAACAATGTCCCACATGCATATGTCTCAAATGCATAATATCCCCAGTGTATATGCTGATTTCAGTAGTGGTGGACATTGGGAAAGTGCAAGGTCAAGATTTTAACAGGCAGGAAGACATTTGAAGACAGGAAATCCTGGAATCTGCTCCTTAGGCATGAAGCAGACATTACCTTACCTGGGAAGGGATTGCCATGGGCTACCAGCCTTGGCCACTGTGCTGGGGTCCGGGGACAAGGTGTTTGTGCCTAGGAGGGAGACTTGGAAGGCCAAAGCAAGTTATGAGCTGAAAGTCTATCAGAAGACAGGTAGACACTGTGAAATGAACATCAGAATTTGGGAGAACTGGGTTGAGACAGAAGAAGCAGCCTCAGGAAAAAGCCAATATGGATGGGGGAGGGAGACCCAAGCTGTAGCCTAGATGGGTGCTGGCAACTTTGAGCTTCATCTGAGCCACGTGTTCCTGGAAAGCGGAGACAGGTAAGAAATCCTCTACCCTTTTGTTTTCAAACAAACAAAAAACAAAACAAAACAAAAAAACAAGGACCACGTTGCTCTCCATATTCTGAGGCAAGACCCACCTCCACCCTTCCTCAATGACTGTGACTTCTTCCGGCCCAGCCTCTATTAAGGAACTGTAGCATTGAGGAATATTTCATCCTGATGGAGTTCAGAACACACTACCACAAACTATGCCACCTTGGCACTTGAGAAAATGGCAGAAGCAGGAAGTTGACCCTCATTTATGAGGTGTTCTCCCTGTATCTCAGGGGAAAGAAGCCAGAGATATAGAGATGCAAAGAAGAATCTGAACAAACAGGTCTTTCTATATTTCCCCCAGTTTATTATATTAGATCATACCTTCTTTGTCAAATTGTATCTCTCCATGACTATCCATTCTTCATCTAAGCATAGAAATACCTGTTTATTTGGTCTTCATTTCTTCATGAGGCTCTTCATCACATAAAACTTATATTAAATAAATGTGTACACTTTTCTCCTGTTAGTCTATCTTTTATTATAGGTGCCTTAACCGTGAACTTAAGATGGGAAAGATGTTTCCTTTCCTTTACTGCCTTCATGAATGAACATTGTCCTGCGAAATCATTTTCTCAGGTGCATTTTGGCTTTCCCAGGACCCAGATCAAGTTTCAGCTGAGTCTAGAAACTCAGAACGGAGATGAGTAATAAGTGGGCCAGATTAAAACTTGGCTCTGGGGCACCCAGATTCTGGAGCTGGAGAGACAAATAGTCTAAGTCCCAACAAGTGGAGTCCTGAGCTGTCTGATCTGTATCCTGCAGCAGTCAGGATTTGCTCAGGAATTGGAGTGAGACTGAGCATAGTGTAGTGGCTCTTAAACTCAAGCATGCATCAGAATCACCTGGAGGCTTGTTAAAACGCAGATTCCTGGCCCCAACCCCTGAGTTTCTGATTCAGTGGGTCTGCAGGGGGGTGCCTGAGAATGTGCATTTCTAACAAGTACCCAAGTGATGCTGGTATTTCTGTCCAGAGACCACACTTGGAAACGACTGGAATCGTTAATACTGGCATATACATTTGTGCAAACTCACAGAGGATGAAGATAAAGAAAATGGAGGAAATTAACAGTAGAATGGGAATGCCTGTGACACCCACTTCATCGGACTGCTGTAAAGCTCATAGGCATAGCTAATATGTGGGCACTTATGTACACATTTGTACATCAAATGCTATACAAACATAAAGTATTTTTATAATTATCTTCAAAACCTGGGGTTGTCTTGAATTCTTCCATACCACAGTTCCTTAATTTTAAAGGATCAAGTAATATTTCCCTGTTGAGTTCAGGAAATGCCAGCTAGGTGAGAAGCAGTTGGCATTTAGGATTAATAAAAGGTATATTTCATGGTGGAATAGTTGAAGTACCTGATCCTCTTGCAGTTTCTGGACTATATTAGTGAGTCTTAAGAAATTTCTGTGACTGGCATTTAGAGATATAAGTCATCTTTGAGATTCCCAGATTTATTGCTCTAGTGTTTGGTATTGAATATGTTGAGTTTTATGTTCATGCCGAATGGCAGCAATTCATCACTGGCCTCCTTGGAATACCTTACATTCTCAGAGTCCTGTGGTTACAGTGATCATACCACTGCACTCCAGTCTGGGGGAGGGAGCAAGACCCTGTCTCTAAAATAGTAAATAAATAAATAAAATAAAAATACTTTTCAAATTTTACTCTGAAGATGTGACTGCTGATGTCCTTTAATTCCAGCCTTGGCATCTCCTCCCAGCTCCCACTGGCAGTTCGAGCATCTTTGGGATAAAGGCCTTCCCAACAGCTTTTCTTTAACTGCTGCCCAGTCAAAGGAGACATTGTCTGTGTCTTTTGGATACAACTACTTTAGAATCCAGTTCTTCTTTCCTTTTCCTCTGGCTCGCCTCCCCAGTATAAATAACCAGACTATAGTTGTCCATTTCTTTCTTAGGGGTCAAATTGTATTAAGCCCATTCGAAAGTGGAAAACAATCTAAATACTGAAAAACTCCAAAAAAAGTGCCATTACTTTTGAAGCCGCTATCTAATCTGGGAGTTAATTTCCCATGTTACTAGCTAGGTTCCAAGCACTCTGCTTCCTCAGAGCCTCTTCCTAAAAGTTTTAGGTTCTCTTTATATAGACTTCTTGTTGTACAGTAATGGGAATTTCCTCCTTCTTAATAATACTTGGATCAGAGTGGCCCTCCAGCAAGGTTGGTCCTGTTATTTCAATCTCACCATTATTCCTATAAGACCAAGAGGGGGTCTATTCAATCAGCTGTGGGGCTTAGGATTTTATTTTTACTCAGTATGAAAGTTCAACTGGTGGTAACACCCATACTTTTTATTTTGTTTTATTTCAGAAGTCATATTACTTAAGCACAAAAAATTAGGAACTGGCCAAAAATTTCAATAGCACTGGACTCAGTGTTCTGTCTCATTAACCACTTGTTTTTCCCTCTCCTTAGGTCTCCACAGGACTTATGTGCCCTAGTAGACATACACGGCAGCCTCCCGGCCAGCCAGCTCAAATAAACTGTAACTTGTTTGGCTTCCTTCTGTTTTGCCAGAAGGATTTACTTTGAGATTTGCTATAATCTAAAAAAATGAGGTAAGGAGGGGTCATCACATGGCATGTGTTGTAATAAATGCCCAACAGAACCCAGAGAGGATATAAGGTGTCAAAGCCTAGCGGAGCCCATGGTTTTGGATGTTGAAAAGGATATGCTGTGTTTTGCAGGGATTCCTGTTGCAGCCATTCCTCAGCTACAGGATATTAAGGAATGTCTCAGATTGATTTATTGGTACCTCAACCTTCTTGTCATTTCAAGAGGAACCGTGTGACATCCGTGCAGTGTTTCATTCAGAAATCTCAAGTATTATTTTGCTCAAGTGTATTGTAAACGGAAAAAGAACGGAATTTTGAAAGTAGTTCCCCTAATACCGGTTTCTTATTCATTTCTGCCACATCTTGTGTACTTTCTGGTTTCTGGACTGGTTATTATTGAAAGGGCTGATTTTAAACAATAATTATTTCCCTAGACAACTAAAAATAATTACATTGGAGAATAAAGTCAGCTGAAACTGTGTGTAGCAAAACATAGAAGACTTATAGAGAGCTAGGAGCATCTGGGAGGAAGGCGCTGCGAAAATACGATCACTTGAGAGGTGAGCTCATAACCTCGGGGCCTGAGCTACTGCCAGAACTCCTCAGCTGGCTTCATACCTCCAATGTCCAGCCCCAAACAGCACCCAGCGACTGCGCTGCTAATCTTCTCCAGGTGCCAATGTTTTCTTGCTGTTCTGCAGCTCAAATAATTATTCTATTTTTCCTTTCCACATGGGAAAAAGCACCAATTTCTCTCGGAGATAAACACTCTTGTGGACTAAAAAAAAATTTTTTTTTCTTGCCAGCTTGGCTCCCATCACCCCCAGGCTCACTCGAGACTCCAAATCATCCATTCAGCTCCACTTCCTACAGAGAATATTTTATTCACTGAGGTGCCATCTCCAAACACCCATTTAAATTCTATGTATTCGACATTTCTCCTGGTGTGGAAAATGGACAGCCTCCAGTCTGGATTCAGGTCATGCTTTTGCATGCTAGTATCTAGTATCCAAAAACCAACTAAGCCACTTGCTCATTAAGAATCTGAAACAAGGTGGGCACAGTGGCTTGCACCCACAGTCCCAGCTACTCAAAAGGCTGAGGCAGGTGGATTTCTTGAGCCTAGAAATTCAAGGCCAGGTTGGACAGCATAGTGAGACCCCCATCTCCAAAAAACCCTGAACAAACAAACAAAACCCTAAGAATCTGAAACTCATGGATCTCTCTGTTTAGAGATTAACACCCACTTCAGGCACATTCTGGAACTCAACTTCTAAATGCTCCTTACAAAAAATATTGCTGACACTATTATTATTTGGTAGAAATTATTTAGGGCTTGTACTCCCCAATCATTTTTGTAGGTTCTTCATTCATTCATAAGTTAGGTTACAAAATCAGTGCACCTGCTTAGCTCTCCCAAGGCAGGCTTTCTCAGAGAAACATTATTGTACCCCTGCCTTCAATGGAGGAGCCCTGTGATAACAATAATTGAAGAATGTGCCTGTGAATCTTCCAAAAGAGCAGCTAAAGGGAGTGTTCGCTGTCCCTCCACATCTGTTACAGAGCAAGTGTATTGGCCAACCTTCTGGCATGTTATTTTTTTGTATTAGGAATATTGCAGACTCCAGTTTGGCTTCTTCTCCTTGTATTTATTCATTTATCCTTCACCTGCTCCTCACCTAGGTTACCTTGCTATATTTTAAGTCTTTCTGTGAAGCATGAGAAATTCTTTCTGAAAGCAGGTAGGTGACCAGTAAGTACTAAAGATGGACCCAGCTCTGGACTCTCCAAGAGACAGAAAGCCAAGGCCCCAAATGTAAAAAAAAGTCAGAGTTGACACCTCCCCTGACCACATTGCTGAGTCCTTGATGGTCTGAGCTTTCTTTCCTAATTCTCAGTTATGCATCCTATTTTTCCATTTGTCCCCACACAGTTCTCATATTGCCCCTAGTTCTTTGCTTATTTGGTCCCAGTGGTTAACTGCATTTTCAACTGGCGTGCCGATATGGTTTGGCTATGTCCCCACCCAAATCTCACCTTGAATTATAATAATCTTCAGGTGTCAACGGTGGGGCCAGGTGGAGACAATCAAATCATGGGGGCAGTTTCCCCCATACTGTTCTCATGGTGGTGAATAAGCCTTATGAGATCTGATGGTTTTATAAATGGGAGTTGCCCTGCACAAGCTCTCTCTCTCTCTTGTCTGTTGCCATGTAAGATGTGTCTTGCTTCCCCTTCGCTTTCCACCATGATTGTGAGGCCTACCCAGCCATGTGGAACTGTGAGTCAATTAAACCTCTTTTCTTTATAAGTTATCCAGTCCCAGGTATGTCTTTATTAGCAGCATGAGAACCAACTAATACAGGTACTTTCCCAATTGCCTCGGACCTGACTCCCAAGCTCCAGTCTATTGGGACTGTCTAAACCACTCTTCCTGGGAAAGGTCTTTCCCTGTTGCAATATTTTTAAAATTTTAGTCAGTTGCATATTCCTTCCCACATGTGCCATTATTTTGCTTACTATCCTTTTAAAAATTACTTCTCTTGTTTATCTTATTGGACCTCAAATGTACAGAAGTGAGTAAATCATAATTGTTGGTTCATGACAGACTCTCATTATTGGCACACTCAAGGCTTACTTTTCCTTGTTTTGTTAGTGGCTTAATTACTTTGAATAATGTAATGAGTATCTGTGAACCACCTTGAAAAACAAAAGCCAACCGTGTGATAGTCTAAATCCAACTATATGACAACCCTCCACAACCTTTGCCCCTGCCTTCTGATGCCCCAAAATCATCTTGAGTCTTGTGTTCATCATTCTGTTGCTTTCTTTTCTGTACAGTCTTTTTTTATCAATATGTCTCATTTTATTCATTTTCACTTTGAATTTTAGTTGGTTTTATTCTTAGGAAAAGAATCTAACCACATATAATCTTTTGGGTCTTGCTTTTTTCACTTTATATTACTTAGATGTATCCATAGTGTTCTGCATGGCAATGGTTCACTCATTTTGACCACTGTATAATACTCTATTATATGAAGTTTCCATCGTTTATTAATTAATAATTTATTAATTCATTCTTCTGTTGCCATTGGGCATTGGGTGGTTTCCATGTTTTTGGTCCTGTTGAGAGGGCTGCTGGGAAGGTTCTCTACCCACTATTCAAGCACAAAAACCTATCTTAGATTCAGACAAGCAGGTGGAACTGGCAGGTTATTAGGGCAGGCAAATATTCAAGTTAAGGGGATAATGCCAAACTGTTTTCCCAAGTGCTCATACCAATTAATTCTGCCAGCAGCCATGTACAGGGATCTCATAAAACTGCACCCTCCTCAACATAGACTTCTAAGCTTCTCCCAGTAAGACAGGTGAAAAGACACACTTTCTAAAAACAGCCCATAAATTCACTTTCTAAAAAAACCATAAATTCATTAAAGGGAAATTTTATGTTTTGACTATAAATTGCAAACTGGCATCATTTGTTAAAAGTACAAGGGAGTCATGAAGATAAATAAAACAAAAACAAAATAATGTTACAATTATTACTGGATACTCTTACCTACTGAAAGCAATTAGCCAGAGGTTGCCATTTTCTTTATTAAGAGGGAAGGCTACCAAGTATTAGAGGTAGTGAGTTAGCAGGCCAAACTGAGGGAGTCTAATTGAAAGAACATTGGAAGAAGGTGACATTCTCACTCTGTGATTTACTGTGTTTAATGCTGGATCCTCTTATTTCTTAAAATCACCTGCATTGCCACCCATGAGTTTGCCCTAATGATGTTCTCTGCAATACTTCCTCAAATAATCCCTGTTGATCACAGTCAGTTCCTGGGCCATTTCCCGAGGTTCTGATGCATTTGATCATTTCAACTTGAATATAGATCTATTTGAATTAATTTTGTTTACATTTTGTATCAGAGCTCATTCTTTAAGTGGACTGAAGGAGAACAGCAGAGCCCATTTGGGTTTTACATTTTGCTTCAATTGTGAAGAGGTTCCTGCTGCACATGGAGGCTCTTGGTTCACTGTTCTTTTTTTTTTTTTTCTTTTTTTAAATTTTTTTTTATTATACTTTAAGTTCTAGGGTACATGTGCACAATGTGCAGGTTTGTTACATATGTATACATGTGCCATGTTGGTGTGCTGCACCCATTAAGTCGTCATTTATATTAGGTATATCCCCTAATGCTATCCCTCCCCCACCATCCCACGATAGGACCCGGTGTGTGATGATCCCCTTCCTGTATCCAAGTGTTCTCATTGTTCAATTCCCACCTATGAGTGAGAACATGTGGTATTTGGTTTTCTGTTCTTGTGATAGTTTGCTGAGAATGATGGTTTCCAGCTGCATCCATCTCCCTAAAAGGACACGAACTCATCTTTTTTATGGCTGCATAGTATTCCATGGTGTATATGTGCCACATTTTCTTAATCCAGTCTGTCACTGATGGACATTTGGGTTGATTCCAAGTCTTTGCTATTGTGAATAGTGCCTCAATAAACATATGTGTGCATGTGTCTTTATAGCAACATGACTTATAATCCTTTGGGTATATCCCCAGTAGTGGGATGGCTGGGTCAAATGGTATTCCTAGTTCTAGATCCTTGAGGAATTGCCACACTGTTTTCCACAATGGTTGAACTAGTTTACAGTCCCAGCAACAGTGTAAAAGTGTTCCTATTTCTCCACATCCTCTCCAGCACCTGTTGTTTCCTGATTTTTTAATCATTGCCATTCTAACTGGTGTGAGATGGTATCTCATTGTGGTTTTGATTTGCATTTCTCTGATGGCGAGTGATGATGAGCATTTTTTCATGTGTCTGTTGGCTGTATGAATGTCTTCTTTTGAGAAGTGTCTGTTCATATCCTTTGCCCACTTTTTGATGGGGTTGTTTGTTTTTTCATGTAAATTTGATTGAGTTCTTTATAGGCTCTGGATATTAGCCCTTTATCAGATGGATAGATTGCAAAAGTTTTCTCCCATTCTGTAGGTTGCCTGTTCACTCTGATGGTAGTTTCTTTTGCTGTGCAGAAGCTCTTTAGTTTAATTAGATCCCATTTGCAATTTTGGCTTTTGTTGCCATTGTTTTTGGTGTTTTAGACATGAAGTCCTTGCCCATGCCTATGTCCTGAATGGTATTGCCTAGGTTTTCTTCTATGGTTTTTATGGTTTTAGGACTAACATTTAAGTCTCTAATCCATCTTGAATTAATTTTCATATAAGGAGTAAGGAAAGGATCCAGTTTCAGCTTTCTACTTATGGCTAGCCGATTTTCCCAACACCATTTATTAAATAGGGAATCCTTTCCCCATTTCTTGTTTTTCTCAGGTTTGTCAAAGATCAGATGGCTATAGATGTGTGGTATTATTTCTGAGGACTCTGTTCTGTTTCATTGGTCTATATCTCTGTTATGGTACTAGTACAATGCTGTTTTGGTTACTGTAGCCTTGAAGTATAGTTTGAAGTCAGGTAGCGTGATGCCTCCAGCTTTGTTCTTTTGACTTAGGATTGTCTTGGCAATGTGGGCTCTTTTTTGGTTCCATATGAAGTTTAAAGTAGTTTTTTCCAGTTCTGTGAAGAAAGTCATTGGTAGCTTAATGGGGATGGCATCGAATCTATACATTACCTTGGGCAGTATGGCTATTTTCACAATATTGTTTCTTCCTATCCATGAGCATGGAATGTTCTTCCATTTGTTTGTGTCCTCTTTTATTTCACTGAGCAGTGGTTTGTTGTTCTCCTTGAAGAAGTCCTTCACATCCCTTGTAAGTTGGATTCCTAGGTATTTATTCTCTTTGAAGCTATTGTGGATGGGAGTTCATTCCCATATTGTGATTTGGCTCTCTGTTTGTCTGTTACTGGTGTATAAGAATGCTTGTGATTTTTGCACATTAATTTTGTATCCTGAGACTTCACTGAAGTTGCTTATCAGCTTAAGGAGATTTTAGGCTGAGACAATGGGATTTTCTAAATATACAATCATGTCATCTGCATACAGGGACAATTTGACTTCTTCTTTTCCTAACTGAATACCTTTTATTTCTTTCTCTTGCCTGATTCCCCTAGCCAGAACTTCCAACACTATGTTGAATAGAAGTGGTGAGAGAGGGCATCCCTGTCTTGTGCCAGTTTTCAAAGGGAATGCTTCCAGTTTTTGCCCATCCAGTATGATATTGGCTGTGGGTTTGTCTTAAATAGCTCTTATTGTTTTGATATACATTTCATCAATATGAAATTTATTGAGAGTTTTTAGCATGAAAGGCTGTTGAATTTTGTTGACGGCCTTTTCTGCATCTATTGAGATAATCATGTACTTCTTGTCTTTGGTTCTGTTTATATGCTGGATTACATTTATTGATTTGTGTATGTTGAACCAGCCTTGCATCCCAGGGATGAAGCCCACTTGATGATGGTGGATAAACTTTTTCATGTGCTGCTGGACTCGGTTTGCCAGTATTTCATTTAGGATTTTTGCATCAATGTTCATCAGGGATATTGGTCTAAAATTCTCTTTTTTGTT
Organism: Theropithecus gelada; assembly: GCF_003255815.1. Classification (NCBI taxonomy): domain Eukaryota; kingdom Metazoa; phylum Chordata; class Mammalia; order Primates; family Cercopithecidae; genus Theropithecus; species Theropithecus gelada. Next base: position 70,320,370 of record NC_037670.1, read on the forward strand.
GTTGTATCTCTGTCAGACTTTGGTATCAGGATGATGTTGGCCTCATAAAATGAGTCAGGGAGGATTCCCTCTTTTTCTATTGATTGGAATAGTTTCAGAAGGAATGGTACCAGCTCCTCCTTGTACCTCTGGTAGAATTTGGCTGTGAATCCGTCTGGTCCTGGAATTTTTTTGGTTGGTAGGTTATTAATTATTGCCTCAATTTCAGAGCCTGCTGTTGGTCTATTCAGGGATTCAACTTCTTCCTGGCTTAGTCTTGGAAGAGTGTACGTGTCCAGGAAATTATCCATTTCTTCTAGGTTTTCTAGTTTATTTGCGTAGAGGTGTTTATAGTATTCTCTGATGGTAGTTTGCATTTCTGTGGGGTCAGTGGTGATATCCCCTTTATCATTTTTTATTGCATCTATTTGATTCTTCTCTCTTTTCTTTATTAGTCTTGCTAGCAGTCTATCAATTTTGTTGATCTTTTCAAAAAACCAACTCCTGGATTCATTGATTTTTTGGAGGGTTTTTTGTGTCTCTATCTCCTTCAGGTCTGCTCTGATCTTAGTTATTTCTTGCCTTCTGCTAGCTTTTGAATGTGTTTGCTCTTGTTTCTCTAGTTCTTTTAATTGTGATGTTAGGGTGTCAGTTTTAGATCTTTCCTGCTTTCTCTTGTGGGCATTTAGTGCTATAAATTTCCCTCTACAAACTGCTTTAAAGGTGTCCCAGAGATTCTGGTATGTTGTATCTTTGTTCTCATTGGTTTCAAAGAACATCTTTATTTCTGCCTACATTTTGTTGTGTACCCAGTAGTCATTCAGGAGCAGGTTGTTCAGTTTCCATGTAGTTGAGTGGTTTTGATTGAGTTTCTTGGTCCTGAGTTCTAGTTTGATTGCACTGTGGTCTGAGAGACAGTTTGTTATAATTTCTGTTCTTGTACATTTGCTGAGGAGTGCTTTACTTCCAACTATGTGGTCAATTTTGGAATAAGTGTGATGTGGTGCTGAGAAGAATGTATATTCTATTGATTTGGTGTGGAGAGTTCTGTAGATACCTATTAGGTCCACTTGGTGTAGAGCTGAGTTCAATTCCTGGATATCCTTGTTCACTCTCTGTCTCATTGATCTGTCTAATGTTGACAGTAGGGTGTTAAAGTCTCCCATTATTATTGTATGGGAGTCTAAGTCTTTTTGTAAGTCTCTAAGGACTTGCTTTATGAATCTGAGTGTTCCTGTATTGGGTGCATATATATTTAGGATAGTTAGCTCTTCCTGATGAATTGATCCTTTAACATTATGTAATGGCCTTCTTTGTCTCTTTTGATCTTTGATGGTTTGAAGTCTGTTTTATCAGAGACTAGGATTGCAACCCCTGCTTTCTTTTGTTTTCCATTTGCTTGGTAGATCTTCTCCCATCCCTTTATTTTGAGCTTATGTGTGTCTCTGCATATGAGATGGGTCTCCTGAATACAGCAAACTGATGGGTCTTGACTCTTATCCAATTTGCCAGTCTGTGTCTTTTAATTGGAGCCTTTAGTCCATTTACATTTAAGGTTAATATTGTTATGTGTGAACTTGATCCTGTCATTATGATATTAGCTGGTTGTTTTGCTCACTAGTTGATGCAGTTTCTTCCTAGCATTGATGGATTTTACATTTTGACATGTTTTTGCAATGGCTGGTACCTGTTGTTCCTTTCCATGTTTAGTGTTTCCTTCAGGATCTCTTGTAGGGCAGGCCTGGTGATAACAAAATCTCTAAGCATTTGCTTGTCTGTAAAGGATTTTATTTCTCCTTCACTGATGAAACTTAGTTTGGCTGGATATGAAATGCTGGGTTGAAAATTCTTTCCTTTAAGAATGTTGAATATTGCCCCTCACTCTCTTCTGGCTTGGAGAGTTTCTGCAGAGAGATCTGCTGTTAGTCTGATGGGCTTCCCTTTGTGTGTAACCCGACCTTTCTCTCTGGTTGCCCTTAACATTTTTTCCTTCATTTCAACTTTGTTGAATCTGACAATTATGTGTCTTGGAGTTGCTCTTCTTGAGCAGTATCTTTGTGGCGTTCTCTGTATTTCCTGAATTTGAGTGTTGGCCTGCCTTACTAGGTTGGGGAAGTTCTCCTGGATGATATCCTGCAGAGTGTTTTCCAACTTGGTTCCATTTTCCCCATCACTTTCAGGCACACCAGTCAACGTAGATTTGGTCTTTTCACATAATCCCGTATTTCTTGGAGGCTTTGTTCATTTCCTTTTCCTCTTTTTTCTCTACACTTCTCTGCTTGCTGGATTTCATTCATTTGATCTTCAGTCGCTGATACTCTTTCTTCCAGTTGATCGAGTTGGTTACTGAAGCTTGTGCATTTGTCACATAGTTCTTGTGTTATGGTTTTCATCTCTATCAGTTCTTTTAAGGTCTTCTCTGCATTTATTATTCTAGTTATCCATTCATCCATTCTTTTTTCAAGGTTTTTAATTTCTTTGCGCTGGTTACGTAGTTCCTCCTTTAGCTCTGAGAAGTTTGATCTACTAAGCCTTCTTCTCTCAACTCGTCAAAGTCATTCTCCGTCCAGCTTTGTTCCATTGCTGGCGATTAGCTGCGTTCCTTTGGCGGGAGAGATGTTCTCTGATTTTTTGAATTTCCAGCTTTTCTGCACTGCTTTTTCCCCATCTTTGTGGTTTTATCTGCCTTTGGTCTTTGATAATGGTGACATACTGGTGGGGTTTTGGTGTGGGTGTCCTTTCTGCTTGTTAGTTTTCCTTCTAACAGTCAGGACCCTCAGCTGTAGGTCTGTTGGAGTTTGCTTGAGGTCCACTCCAGACCCTGTTTGCCTGGGTATCAGCAGCGAAGGCTGCAGAAGATAGAATATTGCTGAACAGCAAGTGTTGCTGTCTGATTCTTGCTCTGGAAGCTTTGTCTCAGGGGTGTACCCTGCCATATGAGGTGTGAGGTGTTGATCTGCACCTAGTGGGGGATGTCTCCCAGTTAGGCTACTTAGGTGTCAGGGACCCACTTGAGCAGGCAGTCTGTCTGTTCTGAGATCTCAACCTCCATGCTGGGAGATCCACTGCTCTCTTCAAAGCTGTCAGACAGGGGCATTTACCTCTGCCGAGGTTTCTGCTGCTTTTTGTTTAGCTATGCCCTGTCCCCAGAGGCAGAGTCTACAGAGGCAGGCCGGCCTCCTTGAGTTGTGGTGGGCTCCACCCAATTTGAGTTTCCTGGTTGCTTTGTTTACCTACTTAAGCCTCAGCAATGGTGGGCGCCCATCCCCCAGCCTCTCTGCCGCCTTGCAATTAGATCTCAGACTGCTGTGCTAGCAATGAGGGAGGTTCTGTGGGCGTGGGACCCTCTGGGCCAGGTGTGGGATATAATATCCTGGTGTGCCCTTTGCTAAGGCCTTTGGTAAAGTGCAGTATTAGGGTGGGAGTTACCCAAGTTTCCAGGTGTTGTTTGTCTCAATTTTCTTTGGCTAGGAGAAGGAATTCCCTTCCCCCTTATGCTTCCCAGGTGAGGCGATGCCTCGCTTTGCTTCAGCTCTCGCTGGTTGGGCTGCACTCACGGACCAGTGCCAGCTGTCCGACAAGCCCCCATGAGATGAACTCGGTACCTCAGTTGAAAATGCAGAAGTCACCCGTCTTCTGTGTCACTCACGCTGGGAGCTGGAGGCTGGAGCTGTTCCTATTCGGCCATCTTGGGTGCGCCCACCCACTCTTCTCTTTTCTGTCTCCTGGTTGCCTGCTCTCTTTTCTGTCTGAACTGCTTCTGATCTTTCAGTCTCATTTTAAGTGTTTTGTATTACATGTATTTTGAACATGATAAACTACTGTAAATATTCGTGAAGTGTGTATTAAATAAATTATACATTAGAAAAATTAGCTTTCCTTGACTGTGACTGAAGGAATGAATAAATGAATGAAGGTAGTGACAAATATTACTTTTTTATCAAACTGTTTATTGGATATTGTTGCCTCATGGTCTTTCAACTTAGATTACAAGCTTCTAGAACAGGAATTACCTTACGTTTCATCAGTATATTCCTTGGTCATTAGCCCAATGTTGGAGTGTAGGTCTTGTTTGAACACTTGTAAGAAAATCTATTTAAGAAGGAAAACCCTTTAAAGTTAAAGAAAGGGCAGGAAACTTGGAAATGGCAATGATATCAGATGGAATTGGCCAAATGTCATTGAAGTCTCAAAATGTCAACTCATAGCTTTATATGAGTTTAAGGAGGCAGCTGCGGAGTGGGAAGGACACACTATGTAATAGTCACAGAAACCTGGGTACGCTACTTCTTTTTCCCTTTTTGAGTGGTTAATCTGTAAAATGGGATTTGTGAGTCCTTCTGCACTTACTTACCTTTCATAGAGGCAAGGTATAGGCCACATAGCAGATGTTCAACTGTTCCTAATTCCCCTCCCCCAACTTTTCTGAAGGTTTTATTTCCTATGTGGAATTCAGCTTCACTCAGAATACCTGCTCATGCATAATTATTAGCATTAATTTTAGCTCAAGCTAGATCATATACAATGATTTGAGTGCTGAGTTTTCATTGCCTTGATAGGTGACTTTAGGCATGTATTGTCTTATGTCAGCTGTCCTTAAATGACATCTGGGATATCTGTCATTCTCCTGAGATCATTTTCTTGAAACAGAATGGGGGAGCCTCTCTAAAATCATTTTAGCCTTCCCATATGACAGGCTCCTCTAATCCTGTTTTTCTTCTGAAAACCAGTCTATTGGTTTGATGAGCGATAATGCAGCATCAGTTCTGAACACTAAGCATTCTTTCACCTCATATATAGTCAAGAAGAAAGATATTTATGATGGTGTGGACACTGCATCTCTCCCAAAGAATTTTACTGACCCCAAGAATAAGCCCTGGAGATGAGGGATAACATTTGCGTTGCCATGTGCAATAGGGCGTTGCATACTCCAAGACACCCTGAGGGGAGGCTGGAGAATGTTATTCACACAAAGCCAGCATCAGATCCTGGGCTAATCAACAGGGGTGCTTGTAACATATGAATCATGTTCATTATCTGGCCCACACTTAGGATTCTGAGTCTGTCAATGAAGTTGGTCAAATTGGCAAAAATGTCTGTTCTGATCTTCTGTGAACACCAGAGAGCTATAAAATGTCTCTGAGTGGAAAATTCAACTCTAGCAGAAATTACAAGTCTGCAGCCAACACCACCAAGCAAACTGAATACCAGCCAGAATATTAAAAAAACAAATGACCACAAACCATAGAAAATATTCAGATCTGTGGTAAAAAGAAAAATACTCCAAGGACTCCAAAGGTCTGATCTATTAAATAGCCGGGTTCCTGCAAATGTATAAAATCAAACAATTACTCATAGAAAATTGGCCCTCAATGCATTTTGCACCAGGTAGAAGACATAAGAAGAAAAGCCCCATTTATAGATCACTATGATTTATTAGGCAATTTGCCCACATGCAATGCTGTGTGAGGACCAGGCCCAGCATGGAACCCTAACCAGGAGAAGAAATCAAGATGCAGCCAGAGGACCCTGGAATACCTCTGGCTTAAAAGCATGATTGTGTGCAACTTGGCAGTGATGAGACCATGTAGGGAGGTTGGAAATTGTAAAGAAAGAAAAAAATTCCCCTTGGACTCCAACAACTAAAGGAGGAAGGTTTTCTCTGGCGAAAGACATTTATTCACAGCCCACTCTGCTCTTCTTTGAGATGTTAAGGCCAAACCAGAGTCCCCACTTTCCTTCCAAGCAGGCAGAGGTGGCTGTCTGATCCACCATGATGGAGCCACTGCTCACGGTGGAAGCTGTGAGTCCTGCTTACACATGGACCTTAGTGAGAGTATCCAGCACTCTAGCTGAAAGCTCAGACTCCTTTGTGTCCCACTCCCTGAGGGGTAATTCAGTTGTGCTTGCCCAGAAGATTAAATTTTGCATCGAATTGCACAGAATTATTATGCCTTAGGGATGCCCAGACAGGGAAGAGGATCCTAGGTGATAATCCTGAAGGCATGTGTGTTGCTGAGAAAAAAAAAAAATGCCTAAAACTACTGTCTCTGTGATCCTGCTGATACATCTAAAACAGATTCTGTTTGGATGCTCAGAGTCTATTTAGGAAAGTTCACTTAAACAGATGGCTAGGAACGAGACAGAATCTCTTTCACGCTTCCCCATTTACAGACACGCACCCAATAGAGCTTACACATATGAGCAACAACATTATCCAGGTAGTTCCATGGAATGTTGTCACGTGGTATATTTTCCTCTCCAGGCATTCACAGAATGTTTAAATTACATAACTGAATTCAACATAAGATGGTATTAAATAGTTTAATTAGAAAATTCAAATATATGTCAAATGAAATATATGTGGAATAGATATATAAAATCCATCCACATAAGGAAGTCTAGGACAACCTTGGTCTGGAAAAGGCATTCTCTTTCTTTCAAGCAAGCTGAAGGTGGCATGTATATCCTTGTTTTAGGCTTCACAGTTTGCATGTCATCGTGGAAATCTATTTAATATGATGACCCCATACTCTTAGTTGGTGGACATCCATGTTTCTTTCTCCCACCTCCAGTCAGTTCTCTAGGTGCCGGCACTGCAGCTTGCTGTAGTGACCACCTTCAGAGAACAAATGGGGTTAACTCAGGCTCCACTCTGTACTTGACTTTTTAACTTGTGACTCTGGGTCAATAAATCCCAGCTCCTTCTGGGATGTGATGATGGGAGTAAAGGAAAAGAAAACTTCATTTGTTTCACTTGAGGTTATTTCCATTCTCTCTTTTCTCCAACAGTATTTTTTTCTGTCTGCAGAATGTCACTCCCTGATTTCTTAGGTTCTTATTTTCCGCTATTCACCTACTCAACTTTCCAACCACAGTTAAACAGCATATTTAAGGAAAATAAACAAACAGTTAATTCATCAAAGCACCTAGTTTCAAAGCAACCATTTGAATTCAGATAGATGCAGTTTCTAATCTCAGCTTCATAATTTTCCAACATTTAATTAACCTTTCTGCACTCTGTTTCTCTTACCAAACAAGGATAACAATAATCAACTCAAAATATAAGTGCATAGCACAGGGTCTGATACATGCAAAGTGTTTAATAAAAAGAGGTTAACAAAATCATCATCAATGTTAACAGATGCTTGATGATGAGCTTATTAATAAACAATCAGCCATTCAAATCCAGCCAGGTTTTTTTCCAAGTATATGTGTTTGTGTATATATACTGCCTAACATAACTTTGGACATCCGCAGAAGTAAAATAAAGACAAAGAAAACCCATCCACTAACCTAACATTTCCCTGACTACTTCTCACTTGTCATTCCATGTTCTTTGTACATACAACCAAACAGATCTATGCTTATACACAAAATAAGAGCATTCTTTTAAAATTATTATCTTGCATAGTATTTTTACAACTCTGTGACTGCTACTACTCTTTGCAACACAATTTTTTATCTTACCTCATAAACAAACCCAAAGTCATGATCACATCCTCACCTACTCCGTGCAGCCCAGTAGTACCCATAAACATTGTTGACAATGCTGATAAATGCGAAGCAGCATGCAAAAGGGCTCATCACATTGAAAAAGAATTTCTGCAATTTTTGTTGTTCATGCCTCACATTGCCTCTTCACTTAAGACTGACTCCAGTTATGAAATCTTTGATTTAGCAAATCCTTATCAAACTGTATGGTTTCAAGGGGGAACTCACAAAAGGCAAATTTTTGCTAATGTTATTTGCATATGTTGTCTTAGTAGATGACTACAAATGTGAAGGTACCAATTTCTCTTTGTGTTCTTTAAGCTAGAGCAGAGCATCTGTTCTAATGTTAGAAACATGGTCAGGACGATGATGGTAAATGCATCCTTGGCTTATTTATTGACATAGCTACCAGGAAACAAGAGTCACTTTTTTAAGGAAGTTCTTTGATGGAAGCCCAAGTGATGTCAGGGTATTGCTATCACTTGCAAAGCAAAGATGTCTGCCTTTGCAATTTAGCAAGTGATAAAAATATGCCAGCAATTCTTAGTAATAGTCTATAGCAGGCCACTGTGTTCATCATCAACCTACATTTTTCAAAGCCTTATGAGGCTCAACTGTCCATAAGTAAATTTATACAGTTTCAAGGTTAAATGTAGAAAATATACATCAGCTTGAAAAATAAAGCTGTATTTGGACACTGGTTTCAATTATGATACTTTAAAGAGATACATTAAATAATTACTGAAATTAATTAAGTAGTCATTGGTTTTAGTGACTAACTGTTTAACTGGAGGATAGAAATAATATTTCAGCTATTTTTTTCAGCAGGACTAAATGCCATAAAATAAGCATAAACAGTAAGAAATTGATTGGTCTAGTATGAGTGGAATCACACAGAGGTGTTTTGCGTGTTTTTTTTTTTTTTTTCTTACTTGGGGGCTCATCCTTATTCACTATTAATATGCTTTTAAAAATCAGGGAGGAACACATCCAAACCTCAGTTCATAGGAAAGGAATTATTAATAACATTGCTGTAAAACCGAAGAATGAGGAGAACACACTCTATTACTCTGGCTAGCAGGAACCGTGAACTAAACAGCCATGTGGACCTTGTGACTCATTCTGGGACAGAACTCTCCTCTGCCACTCTCCAAAAGGACCTGACCACTTCCATCAGCCATAAGCCCAGCTCTTTCCTTTAAGCATATTGAGAGTCACCAAAGTTGCCTGGAGAAAAGAAGTGTGTGGCATATCATCAATGTATGTGAAGACAGTGACTGGGATTGTGGGAGATGCTCTGAATAATTTTCTTTCTTTCACATTTATTTCAAAGTAAAAATAAAGTTGGAAAAATGAAGCTTTGTGGAAAAAATTCAGAGTTCTCTTCAGATGAAAAATATTACAAGAATTGTTTTTTTTTTTTGCCTCAATCAGTCTTGTTTTCAAATAAATATGACACATGCCATTTAAAAACCTTAAGATGGGAAAAGTCACATTGCTTCCAATTAAAATAGTCTCCCCGAGAGTATTTAAGTATTGCATGAGAGCCTGAGGAATAATTGCAGTTTGGGTTTTTTTGTTTGTTTTTGTTTTTTGTTTTTGATTTTTCAGAAGGGGTGTGCTACATTTATCCCCCAAATCCCTGCCTGTGATTTTATCTCTTGCAAATTTCCCAATTTGCTTAGAAGAAGAACACTACTTACTAGCTGGCTGAAACAGATTTCTCTTTCATACAACCTGTCAGATCATACTGCAATGGTTAACCCTCAAATCTCAGTTGCTAAAGCCACAATGGCTTCTCATTCACACTACACAACCAAACAGCCATTACAGTCATCTGGGGTCTACGGTCACCAGAGTCGGGGAAGCAGTCACCATCTAGATGTTTCTTAGAGTCTGCCAGGTTCAAAGAGAGCTCAGAAAGTTCTCACATTAGTAATTAAATTGCTAGCCTGGAACCAACCCACATCAAATCTTGGCCAGAACTAGTCACATGACACCATCCAACCACAAAAAAGCTAGGAAGTGAAATCTTTCCATGTGTTGGCAATATCTGATGAACTGCATTAAACATGACCACACATATAATTGCATATCTACATTAATTACTTAGAGGTTGGCCTTCAATTATTCCTTTCCGGCATGGAGGTGTCAATGAATTTAAAGTCTCTTACAATTCATGTGATGTAAGCTGCTTCATCTCTTCATACTTCAATTTTTTATCACTAGACATTATTTTGGGTTAAATATATGGAGTATTTTGAGTGTGTTTATCATCAAGCTAGAAGTTGACCATACATTTACCTTCAATTCCCATATTTTCATAAGCCAAATAACTTACTAGTTGTCACCAAATTGAGAATTTGTGCTCTCTTCTTCATGAATATGAGATTTTATATTTTTCAATTACAACACAACAGAAGAGTTCACTAATTGGAAAATGCCTTCCCTCCACAAACTCACAAAATATGACTCAGTTTTCTGGTTAGAAAAAGAAAGATGTTTTCAGAAATTAATTTTAATAGCTGCCAATTCAATGAATATCTTGAATACAGTTTGAGGATTTTGCAACTATTTTGAAAACACTTCAAAATATACTAATAGTAATTTTAAGATCACGTCTGCCTCCATGTTTAGTCTAAGGTGTATAGCATGAAGGTATCTGGCAAATGCTTTGAAATTGTATTGTTTCAAATTAATGTTAAGGCTATTAATCACAAAAACTTGCTATAATGATGTACTACTGCTTGAAAACATATATTAAAAATAATAAATAAGAGTTAATGAAATTTTGTGTTTAGAGGTCAAGTGCAGTGGTCTTCAAACGTTTCTCTTTGTCAAATAAAAATGTACTCAGAACTCTGAAAAGGTAAAGGTAAAAGTGGGGCTGCTTCCCTGGCAGCTGTAGGAAAGGCTGAAGTAGTTGAGGCAGGGCTGGAAAGCTTTTCACTCTCACCATTTGGCTTTTCCCTTGCCCTCTCTACTTCATGATGGCTTCTGGGGCACTTTCGGAAACCCCCAGGGTTCCATCCAGCACAGGTTCAAATATGCTAATTACAGCTAGTTAGAGGAAGAAACAAGATACAAAGAGGTCAACCAGTGGGCTGAAGTGGCACAGCTAGTTGATTGAAAAACCAGGTGTCTAGCAGTAAAAGATTGAAGTTTGGGGCCTTCAAAAAAAGATTTTATTGATAGACTCCAAGCCTGGAACATATTTTGGCAATATTTGCTACACCTCAGTCAGCGTATATTTATTGTCTCTCCTTAGTTATTGAGTAGGGTAATATTCCTGGGTGTCATGTGATAAAGAAGTAAGTCACATTTCCCATCTCCAAATAAGTTACTGTTTAGTTTGGAGGAAAAGATTATTTATTTTTCTAAACCTAGCTTCTATCCATCTGCACATTCCAAGAGCCCTTATTCAATAAATATTTAACAAACATCTTGTCTATTAGACCTGCTCTTTTCAATTTCCATATGCGTCTTCACTCTTTCCATATTTCCTCCTGCTTTACAGCCAGTCCCCCCTTTTTTGTTTTCTTTATTCCTGGTCCCTTCTTCCTATTCTTTCTCCTCCTTTACCATCACCATCTAAAATCTCAGTAATTGAGTTAAAGTCGGGAATTTCTTTGAGCATGGAAAATAGTCTTTCACTCCACATTTGAAGATAAAAGGATTAATATGCAAATGAATGGTTGAAAGCACAGGTTATACTTGTGTGACTGGATTTCAGTTAAAGTGCAATTAATCAATCCATCATCAGGTGTAAGTGACTGATAACAGAGTCTTTCCTGTTTTCATAAGTGGAGTGGGTGGGGAAGGGAGAGGCGGCGGGAAGACAGTAAGAGGCCTTTGGGCAAATGATGGAATGGAAGAGGTACCATCTAGAAACAGAAGGCGGTCTCAGACTGCCCATGTCTTGATAGCTTTGCCTGGGACAAATAGAAGCATTCCCCTGAAGTATCTGTGGAGTGCAGCTGCAAAATGAAGGCAGCTCTGTTTGATTTATGAAAGGGCTCACATGATTTATGAAGACTTAAAAAAACATCAGCACACAGCTGACTTTCTATAAAGGAGTTTCTTTCCCTGGGGATTGAAGGAGCTTGGAATTTAATGAGGGAAACCAAATCTACAATGAGAGATGATAAGGAAATGAGACTGTTTATCACACAGGCATACCAGAATTTACGTATCCTGATACTCTGGCCTTCATAGGCCTCAACCAAATGCAGCTACTCCTTGGTCCCAAAATACTTGTTGGAACTCTTTCACTCTGTCCTTCACCCTAACACCCTTTCTAATACAGATCACCTCTGGGATTGTCTCAGACATTTAGCTTGCCAGGACTGCCTGCCCCAGATACTCTCTTCCCCTCCCTTAGGCTGCCAGTTGAAATCCTATATATGCTTCAAGTCCTAATCTAATGTCACACAGAATTTATCTTACCTCCACATTTTATAGTACTCTGTGCACGTCTCAATCATAGCATGGAATATATTTCACTTTATGTTATTGATAAACATGGTCTTTCAGTTGTGAGCATGTATGCATGTGTGCACGTGTGCATGTGTGTGTGAGTGTGAGTGTGTTAAAGACAAAAACTATTTAAAAAAATGAAAAACAACACTTTGGGAGGCCGAGGTGGGTGGATCAACTGAGGTCAGGAATTTGAGACCAGCCTGGCCAACATGGTAAAACCCCATCTCTACTAAAAATACAAAAATTAGCCAGGCATGGTGGCGCATGCCTGTAGTCCCAGCTACTTGGGAGGCTGAGGCATGAGAATCACTTAAACCCAGGAGGCAGAGGTTGCAGAGAGCTGAGATTTCACCACTGCACTCCAGCCTGGGCAACAGAGCAAGACTCCGTCTCAAAAAAACCACAAAAACAAGAAAGTTTCAGGTGTAGGTGGGCTGTGTGTGGCCAGTGGTATAATGCATATGGATAATAGATAACAAAGGAATCCCCATCTCAATGGGCATTATGTTACTTCCCCTATGTTACTTCCATTGAGTAGAGGATGGAGATTGCTTTTGTTTTCCAGAAGTCATTCCCATGACCCTGGCATGGATGACAGGAGAGTGGTGGTGTGGAACATGCTTTGGCATGGCCCGTTAACTTACTCCTATTTCTGTGGATATAGTGATTGGCCGAGGAGCAGGCAGGTGTCTCAACTACAGCCAGTAAGGGTTCTTGCCCAGAATCTCTTGATCTGAAATTAGATGAGAAGTATTTTAGGCTACTATGCTAGCATGTGTGGCTGCTGGTGTTTGTCTGCAGTAAAAAAGAATGAAGTCAGATAGACAAGTGAAGATGAAAGAGATCGAAGGAGAAAGAGATCTGGCTCTTCTAGGTCCCTGTTCCCATCCCCAAGATCATGGTTCCTCGGGTCTTTTGTTTCTGCGATACACCCTAGTACCCTTTTTCTTGTTGTTTATGCTAATTGAGGCTGGATTTCTCTCATTTGGAACCAAGTGTCTTTGCTAAGTAGACCTCAATTACAGAGAATGAGCTTAAGACCTACATGAGTGGAATAAATTTTTAAATCAGAAATACAATCATTTAACAGGTAAAATAATTCTAACAAAAGATCTTGTTTTATAAAAATAAACAAGTGTCCTGGTCTCAGTACAAGGGCCATTTGTCAAAGTCCAATCAGGAATAATGAGAGAAAAAGGAGGTGCCCTAACTTAGATATTTTACATATAGTTACAATTTGTGAAAGAAAAAAAGAAAACATGGCAGACATGGCCAGATGCCCACCAAAGATTTATATTCCCTTTCCATGGCTTAGAGTACAGCTGGGAAGAGGCTGGAATGACATTCCTTTTTAGTAGTCATGTGACTGGTTTCCACCAATGGCACATGACTAAAGGTGATAGACAGTTATGGTACAGGTATACCTTCTCTACCTCCACATTCCCTTCGAAGCCTTAGGGGAAGACGGAGCCATAAGTGATTAAGCCCCTGAGTCATGACATGGAATTCATGACATTCTTATTAATTCATAATAAGAATTATGAATTGTTCTGAGAATGGCAAAAATTTTCATTGCACAAATCCACTGAGATTGTGGAGCTTACCTATCACAGTAGCAAGTGATACATACCCTAAGCAGTACAGGTGGGAGAACAAACCACCAAGCCCTAGAAAAATGCTGTGACAAATCTGTGTGTCATTATAAAAGAGACCAGCACCTAAGTAATTCATATCAGACTAGTCTGAGTGTTATCTGAAACTGCTCCCAAGCCAGAACAACAGTGAGATGTATTAGAATATTTGGTATATCTGAATGTAGACAAAATAATTGACATGGATCTCTTGATATCTCTGAACACAAAGCACATTTGTAAACAACTGAACTAGAGGAGTTGCCCTGCATTGATTATTAGACTGATATTATCTGGGGGATGGCTCTAGTGGGAAGTGACAGGACCCCATGCTATCCTTAACCTGTGCCTACTCTGATGCATTTTTAGATATTTAATAAGAGACATAACACATCATCCTTATCAGATTGGAGCCCTTGCAAAAAGGAATGGATTATGCTATGTTTAACAACAGAATTAAAATGAAGACTAAGGTTTGGCAAACTTTTCCTGTAAATGACCACACAGTGCATACTTTAGGCTTTGATGGTCAAGAGGTAAAATTGAGACTATGTCATGCTGAACCCCTATTAACCTAGTGAAAAAAAATGAATCAGCCTCACAAGGTAGGATGAGGGAGACAGACAATGCTTAGGAGTAGAATGAGTTTCAGTGACTTTAAAATTTTCCTCCCTGGACCACATGTCAGAGGAGTGGTTGAGGACTCTGGAGACAGTACAAGGAGGCACAGAGTCTGGGATATTTGATGAGCTGTTCCCTGAAAGAGGAACTGAGGTTTTCAGGGCGCAATCACTAGAAGTATTCCTCCTGCACTCAAGCACAGCAGATAAGAAGATGATCCAGGAGCTGAGCTCCTGGTGATGGTTGGCCTGCAGCACCCTTATCCTCTTTCCAATCTTGAGGGTCTCTCTTTTCTCACCAGGCTTCTTCAAGACATGGCACGTGTCTGTGTCATGACTCTACCTCTCACCGTAAATATCCCATGAATATTTACTAACCAGTGAGCCTACCAGAATTTGAAAATTCTTCCATATATGAGCCAAGCATAAATTCTCCAAGCAGAGGGAGGTGGGCAGCCTCAGTGAGGGGCTTTGTAGAGTAAAATTGTCAGGGATCCAACTTTATCGGATTCAATACAAAGTTTGGCTCCTGTTCTTTTTAACCTTGGCCTTGAGGAAAACATAGTAACCCTAGGGGTTTTATTCCCCATTGTCTGACGGCATTGCATTATTACATTCAAAAACAAAGCAGGACAAACGTGCTCTTCTGGTTTTTAGGCCAAGCTAATTCCGGATGCCCTCCAACACTCACCCACACATTACAGGGCGGGAACCTTCCCCATGTAAGGCTGAGTTCTCCAGCTTGGCTCATAAACAGGCAGCACACAAGTCCTCGGAAGCCCATTTAACAAGTGTCATCCAGGACTTACAAGCTGGCTGCAAAAAGAGAGAGGGAGCTCAGTAAAACATCCAGTGGCTTCAGACCTCCTGCAAACCAAATGCAGAGGCAGGCACCCGGGATCTCTCAGCAAAAGTGATTTCCAGAGCTTACTTACAGCCAGTGCATGGCACTTTGATAGGCATTTAGAAGGGGTCCTATTACTACAGAGAATTACTAGGCAGCTGCTGTGGCTGGTTTTCGCCCCAAGGGGGAAGGGTGAGCTGCAGGTCAGGCCAGCACACCGCTGAGTCCAGGGGGCCCTGTGTGGGGCAACAGCAGCCCTCACGCTCTCACTTGCAGAAGCAGACACTGTGCTAATAAGTTCCATCAGGAGGGCGGCCGAGCCTGGGCGGCAAGGTAAAAGCAGTACAGAAGGGACAGGTTGCCAGCTTCGTCCCTATGAGGCTGGGATGCAGAGAAGTGAAACAAGCAGGCCATGTCTCTCATCTCCTAGCATCTCAAACAAAGGAAGTGTGAAGGGCTATTCATTTCTGCACATCAAGTCTAACAGTCTTTAAACAGACACCGAGAAGCTTGTTGTTTTAGTGAGAAGTTTGCTTGAGACAAGCCCCACCTGTTCTCTCGGCTCCCGAGAGACTCTTCAGTTTATTCAAAAATCCAGCCGTTTCTCATGGGACTGTGATCAGGCTCGCAGCCTTCCAGACCCGCCTCCTCTTGCCTGGGGCTGAGCAGGCCTGGTGTGCAGGAAGGAGGTGGCGCTGTGTGCAAGTAGGAGAGAGGGAAGGTGTGCCTGCTGGTCTCTGCCTGGTACCCTGGAGCCTGGATATTTGGCAAAGACTTCCAGTTTCAGGCTGTCTGGGTGAATTTCAGAAACCCCTCAGGAAAGCTAGAGTCTGTGTGTACACGGATGAGATTTGGCAAAAAAGGAAAGAATACGTTCATTCCCTGATCATTCCTGGGGTGTTCCATCAGTTCTGGGCATCACTGAACTGCTCCTCCCCACACATCCCTGGTCCTTCCCTAAGGACAGTCAGGCAAAGTAGAGGAGCTCAAATGCACTGACATTCTTTGGAAGACAGGAGGGAATCATGTGAAAGGATCAAGGTACTCTTCAGTGCTCCTGCCTGAGTTCCCGAGGTGCTGACAAACGCACTGGACTTCCACAATCCCTGCTCAGGGGCTCACATCTCCTCAATCACACTTTGCTTAAAACCCTTTAGTGCAAAGTGGAAAGTTATTAAAATGGTGTCAGAGGTGCTTCATGTTCCGGGCCTTCCTGCCTCTCTGGTAGTATCTATTAATGTTTTGCTCCGCCGGCCTCCCTGCTGCCCCTTATGACCAATTTGCCACCAAGTCCCCATTCTCCCTCTGGCCCTCTCCACCCTGCCTTACCTGTGGCCCCACAGCAAAGGCACCCACCCACCTGGCTAGCGTCTACTCACCCTGCACACACCAGCATTGATGTTACTGCCCTCAGGTGGCCTTCCCTGAGTCAGTAGCCTCCCCACCCCCAAAGTGTGTTCTATGCCCTCCTAAGTCCTCTCTAAAACTTGATTCTTACCTTCGTGGTTGAATGGTCACATCACCAACATGCCTGTATCACCCACTAAACAGGAGGTTCCAAGAAGGTCCTATCTGTTTTCCTTACCATTGTTTTCCAGGCACCTAACACAGAGCCTGGAACTTAGCAGGAGCACAGTGAAAACTGCTTCATTGAATGAATGAATGAATGAATGAATGTGCTTTCCTACTGTTTTGTTCCACTGGCTGACTGAGATTACACCATCGCCTCTGCACCCGCTGGCTGTCTGTACCCATGGATGCTTAATTAAGGGTGTCTTGCATGGGCAGCTGCCCAGTACCTCCTCCTGCATTGCCCACAGGGTCCAGCACAACAGCTGCCCCCATTCCCATAGGAAACTGATCCAGGTGCTGGCTCCTCCCAATCCAATCCCTTGGATTACAGTTCACTGAGCCTTCCCACATGGTGCCTAGGGGCCCAACAAGTGAAGTTATAGAGATGCAACTAGGCATCAATACATCAAGGACCATCCTCAGAATTGTAGCTGGCAGTGTTGTGTGGGGTCTGCCAGGGAGCTGCTGGGGGCGCTGCTGTGCTGGTGGGAATGCTTCCTTTAAGGCTGAGTTGATGACAGGGAGGATGCGGTGGCCTGCCCTGTAGCACATTTGTCACATAAAACCTCTAGAGCTGATGCAGTTCAGGATCTCCCAAAGATGAAAATAGAGAGATTCATTTTGGGGGAGAAACATAACATAACATACAAACAACTTGACTTACATAAGCCAAGGCGGAGGAGGAAAGGAGAGAGGAAGTCATTCCTAGGCGTGCTCTTCGAGTACATGAAGGCTGCCATTTAGAAGGTTGATTAAAGCCTATAAGGCTATGAATGTGCTTTGTTGGGAGGGACCTGATCCATGAACTCCCTGAATTATAAGCAAAACCTCAACTGTATGTACCTTTTTTCCCCCCTGGAGAGAGAGTCCATAACTTTATTTTGTTTCTCGAAGAGGTCCCCAAAATATTAAAAATGAAAATATGACTTACTGTCAAAAAATTATTAATCTGGAACTGGAGATGAGTTAAAGGCAGGATCAAGGTCAGGTACGATGGCACAGACCTGTCGTCCCAACTACTCTGGAGATTGATGCAGGAAGATTGCTTGAGCCCAGGAGTTGGAATCCAGCCTGGGCAACAGAGCGAGACCTCATCTCTTAAAAAAGAAAAAGTCAGAATCAAGTAAGAAGAGACTATGTTTAGTGGGAAGGGGGCAAAGAAAAGGACAGAATGGAAAGGAAAACCCCGCATTGATTTGGTGAGAGCTCATGAAGACGCTCTTGGGGTGAGGTTTTCTAAAGTTCACTTTGCTGAAGCCTGACTGCTCCTGTGGTTTTCCCCTGCAGTTCGCTTCAGCTGGCCTTAAAGGTGAGGTTTTGTAGCATCTGACACCTTTAGTGTGGTATAAACTTCCAGTGTGATTTTATATTTTCTCTTAGAATGGCTTTAGCTGTGTAGTTACTGGACAGTGTTGGAGATAACCAGCCTCCGTACCAATCCCAGATGGTCCCTGAAACACTTTTGACTCAGGGTGCTCTGTGTGTAGTCATCCAGAATCTTCCATATACGCCCATAAACCACTAGAAGCAGCCAGCACAAGTGTGCGATTACCCAGAAGTCGGTATGAACGGCTCTGGCCTTCCCTGCTGTGATGGAGGCGGTCAGTATTGACCAGCATGAAGGTCTCATTTTCACTCCTCCAAGCTCCAAGAGTGGCCCTGCTTCCAGGAGCATGACAGAGTTGAGTATTAATTACTTGCTGAATTTCATGCCGAATAAAACCACATGTGTCTTTCAGCTGTGGTTTGGAAACATTTCCACCCTGGATATTATCTATGAAAGTTGGATGGGATTACATCACCTTGCTGCTGGTTTATACATGTTCAAATTTCATGTCAGCAGAGAAGAGAAGGCGCTTCTGTGTGTTTCTCCTAGAGTTTTCCAGAGAGGCGGCAGACAGGCAGAGACAGGGTGAAGTCTGGCCTTGGTTTGCACATTGTGGAGAGAGCCACATCTGCCATCTTGGGAGCCAGGAGTTGGCCCAGCAGGCAATAAAAGGAAACCCATGACAGTTTGATTTTAAAAACTGAGTGGTGGGTTTGTATGAACCTGGTGGCAGCATGTCGTAAAGAGAGCATCGGAAGAGAAGCAGGGAGAAAAGTTAGGCAGGGATGACCTGAAAATAGCAGAGGTAAAAGGTGGAAAGAGTTTTGAAATTTTTTTAGGATGAGGAAATCAATAGCTATGATGATTCTTTAGACACTGCACAGTATGAGTTGGGGGACGGGGAGAATCATCGATGAATTTCAGATTTCTAAGGTTTCTGGCCCTTAAGTGGCTGTTGCAAGGTGGAACCATGACATGTCATCCCAAGGTAGGGATGACAGGTAATAGGTCTTAGGGAAAAACAATGAGGCACGTTGGACTCTTTGAGCTGTGAGGTATCTGTGTAACAACTATGTGTACACGTTCCTGGGCAAGGAAGTATATGCATTTGATGTGCTGGCAACATGTCAGGGTGGGAAAGATGGCTTGTGAGGGGGGGTCATTGTCCCATGGGTGGTAGATAAACCATGAGTGTGGATGGGATTGCTTTGGGGTCGGTTGAGGACCTTAGTGGGCCAAGGAGGGAATCCTAGGAATTCCAATATTCCTATGAAGGAGATTGAGAAGAAATGCTCAGATTTGAAGAAAGTGTGTCAGATGAGAGTTCAAAGGGAGAAAAGGAGTTGGCTTGCAGGGAGGTAAAATCCAAAGGTAGTGATTACAAGAAATCAAGCATATATGCAGAATTTCAAGATGTGTGAGAGTAAAATGTATCAAATTATGTAAAGGATCAAGAATGATAACAGCATTTTTTTTTTTAACTTAAATGTCAATAGGGAGAACACTGGTGATTTTTGCTAGAGCAGTTTTAGGGATTGTAGTGAGGGCAGAGGCTACATTATGAGGATTTGAGCTGAGACTGGACAGTGAAGAAATTCAGAGAGGAAATGTATTCTACTCTTTCAGGATTCTTAACTTACAAGAGAAGAAGAGGGATAGGTCAAGGATCAAAGGATGCTGTTAAAAATGTGGTTTAAGATTTTTGTTTATTTGTTTTGATGAAGGAGATTTGATAAAGCTTACAAGCCAAAGGAAACGAGACAGCGGAGCAGGATAGGTTGAAAGTAAAAAGAATACACTAATAAGCGATAGAGCCAGGTGCTGAATGGATAGACGCAGAGTGGACCATGAGCACAGGTGAATAGCTTGGCTGTTAATAGAAGAAAGCACAAGGTAGGAGGGAGGATGTGGTATCTAAAGGTTGAGAAATGTGTAGCCAATTCCCTCAATGTCCTCCAAAAATGATGTAGGACACAAGTCAGCTTTTGAGAGAAGAAGAGTAGGTATAAGAGCGTGCTTGAGGAAATTTGTGTTTCATATAATCGAGTGGAGAGTGAGCTAATCAAAGTTAGAAAAGGAGTTGTCAAGAAATATTATGAAGAGACTAGGGAATTATGATTGCACTAATGCCCAGAGTTCCTACCAGGTTTTAACCACTCAAGTGTAGCAGTTGGCATGGAGCTATGACCTTGACACAATGATGCAACTGACTGCATGGATATGGAATTCACCTAGGAAGAAAGAAACATAGAGTAGATGAGGGGCTGCATCTTTTGCCATAATCTTTAGTGAAAGTGAGGAGTGGTTGGTAATGTGCTTAAGAGTATGAGTTTTCAAGTTAAATATATTCATGTTTGGGTCTCAGTTCAACCACTTCCTTGGCATAAGATCTGACTAGTGGCCTTGTGGCTTCTTGTATCTTTCAGGCTGAAGTCCTGGCTGGAATGCTTCTTGCATCGTATCACTGGGGATTGGAAGAATTGAGATGTTTCTTGCTGTGGTTGTCCAACCCAGCTCTAGTTTGTCAGCCAGTATCCTGCATGCACAAAAGTAGTGTTTAATCTAAGAAGACTCGAGGCAAGAGAGTAAGTTATCATGGGTTGTCTTTCTGCTGTAACCAGGCAATAAAACAAGAACTCTGCTCACTAGTCACATACCTGCCCCCCTCCTGAATGAGACCCTGGCAAAAGCTAGAGTTACAAAGTAGAGGTTTATCCAGCCTTTCCCAACATACTTTAATGTAACTACTTCTACTAATACCTTGTTAGAAAATAAAAAATCCAGGACGAATGCAAACCAAAATGGATTCTAGGACAGCAGGCACCAACTAGGACTCTGAGACAAATCTGAAAGTACAGTCTCGCTGGATGGAAGGATGAACACCCACCCGAGAGAAGGGTGCAGGGAAAGCAATATCCTCAGAGAAACAGTTTCAGATTCAGCTGGAAGCAGGCCCAGGTCTGGCTTCAGGCAGCTGTCCCCAAGCGTGTTTCCCAGTGGACCAATAAATCTCCACCCTCAGACACAACTAGAGATGCAGGCATTTTCCAGGCACTGCTTGGCCTGGTCAGAAGAGTGGGCAGCACTTGGGCATTCTTCCATCGTGGCCTTTTTAGGGGTTGACTTTTTTATATTTTGCAATGGCAGCAGCTCAGAAACATTTTTCTGCTATGAAGATTAGCTTTCATCTTTGCATTGTGGTTTCTGGTTTAGAGGCCACAGAGATAATAAGGCTAAAGCCTTCTTCCTGTTGTCAGAAGTCTCCTTGCTTAGAATAAACAAAGTCTCCAAGGGCACAGGGTCATTGAAAGCAAGTTAGAGTGATGCTCACCTGATAGAATGCAAAAGACCCACCCCAAAATCTCCCCCAATGTTCTGCTACCACAGCCGATGCTTTCTGATAACTTTGCCCTGGTAAGATATTGACAGCCTCTGGAAAGACTGAATAACCACTTCTTTTTCATATTTCACTGTGAATTACTTTATCAGCCTTCTTTTCATCAACATTAAAGAGGCAAGCACATGGAGAAAGCTGGAATGAGCATGGTGCAGAAGGAGGACTTACAGATCAAAAGGGCAAAGACAGGGCAAAAGGGCAAACAGGTGTGCGGAGGCAGGGGGTGAGCCTGGTGAGAGCCAGGTGCCTGAGACAAGTTACCTACTGCGCAACTTTGTTAGGAGCAGTTCAACTGAAGGAATCTGGCTGAGTAGCATTTCTTTGTTTTTGCTCTTTGAATTTTGGTCTTAGAAACACTTTAGGCGAAATTACTTGACAGAGTCCATATTTGTTGTCCTTGCGTCTGGTCTGGACTTGGCAGCAAAAGTAGAAAGACTGATGTGTTTGAGAAATGACTTTCTTTCCAGACTCTCTGGAAATATTTAATGTCTAAAATATTTGGATTGTTAGGATTTACAACTTTAATGGACATGCAGAGAGTAACAAGGACTTCCTTACTACTGAATCTGATCTTTCAAAGTTTTATTTTCATTTGCTTTATTGAGAAATATAATATAAACACAGAAAAGTATATAAAATATACATGTACAATTTAAAAATAATAAAGCAGGAAATGAACAAACTATTTCTGCATGCAACAAAATGAGTCGATTTGACAAATAAAATATTGAGGAAAAGCAGCCAGATTAAAAAAAGAGTGCATACTACATAATTCCATTAATATAAAGTTTAAAAGCAGGAAAAACTGATTTATAGCGTTGAAAGTCAGAATAGCGGCTACCTTTGAGAGAGGGTTAGTGACTTGCCATTCCTTATTTTGTGTGGTTTTGTTTGCTATCTTTCTCTTCATTAGGATAGAGAGTCAGATGTAGGGCGTTTTGGTGCTGGTGTGCTGGAGATTGCTGGCTTCATTCATTCAGCTGCATGCTTCTATTTGTACACTTTTGTGTATATATGCTATATTTGAATAAATAGTTTTTTTAAAATAAAGCAAACACCTGAAAACCCAGCATCCAAGTAAATAAATGAATTGTGCCATTTTCTCAGCTACCGAGTTCTGTGCTTCACCCCTATCTCCCCACCAAATGTAATCACTATCTTGACTCTTGTGATACTCACTATTGTGGTTTTCTTTAGGATGTTACATAATTTTAGAATGTAGCCAAATAATGTATTATTTAGTTTTGCTTATTTTTGAAATTTATACAAATGAAATCATACTGTATGTACTTTCTCTGACTTGATTTGTCTTATTATGCTTTTGTGATTCTTTTTTTTCTTTTTTTTTTGACACGGAGTCTCGCTCTCTCCTCCAGGCTGGAGTGCAGTGGCCAGTGGTGCTATCTTGGCTCACTGCAAGCTCCACCTCCTGGGTTCACGCCATTCTCCTGCCTCAGTCTCCCGAGTAGCTGGGACTACAGGCGCCTGCCACCGCGCCCAGCTAATTTTTGTATTTTTAGTAGAGACGGGGTTTCACTGTGTTAGCCAGGATGGTCTCGATCTCCTGACCACGTGATCCGCCCGTCTCGGCCTCCCAAAGTGCTGGGATTACAGGCGTGAGCCACCGCGCCTGGCCGCTTTTGTGATTCTTTTGTGCTGATGTATGAAGCTGTAATTTATTCATTTGTACTCATTTATGGTATTCCATTGCATAAATATGCCAAAATTTATTTGGCCATTGGATTTTTTTCAATTCTTTGCATGAAATTGAAATGTTTTGAGATAGATAGCTATAATGTATATAAATGTATATAATGTTTATATATTACATATAGATAGTGTATCTTTTATGTTATTTTGTGTGTGTGTGTGTGTGTGTGTGTATATATATGTTTTTGTTTTGTTTTGTTTTGTTTTGAGACGGTGTCTTGCTCTGTGGCCCAGGCTGGAGTACAGTGGTGCGATCTCCGCTCACTGCAAGCTCCGCCTCCCAGGTTCACACCATTCTCCTGCCTCAGCCTCCCGAGTACCTGGGACTATAGGCGCCCGCCACCATGCCCAGTTAATTTTTTGTATTTTTAGTAGAGACAGGGTTTCCCAATGTTAGCCAGGATGGTCTTGATCTCCTGACCTTATGATCCGCCTGCCTCAGCCTCCCAAAGTGCTGGGATTACAGGCGTGAGCCATCGCGCCTGGCCTACATATATATATAAAATATGTACACACACAAACACACACACACTCCCATACATTCTTGAATACATATCTTGGGACACATGATCAATAATTTATTTTTCTAGGGTAAATGCCTGGAAATAGACTTGCTTAACCATGCTCTTTTCAGCTTTTTATTTGAGCATCTTTTAAAATGCTTTTTATTTCTTTAAAAGAAAAATACACCTTTGAGTAAGGAACTTCTTTATCAGCATGCAGTTATTAGACTATTCCTGTGGGTGGCTTTACAGGCTTGTTCACTCAGATTCTGTCCTCTTGCTTCAGGGATAGATACTTATTTAAAAGACAACCTGTCTGGTTAGTCAATCTTGCTTTCTCACTTACCCAAGATGTCTTCTGTTACTGAACCCTGAACTCTTATTGTTTCTGTAACAAAGAAACAAGGGGCCCTGCCCTCCATTTCCCTCCCTTACAAAAGTATCCACTTTTTGACATTTTTCATCTTTTAATCCCTTGTGCATATTATGTATTTGTTTTTCAGCTGCCCTCAGCAAGCATATCCTTGTCAACTAAAATTTATTTACAGTAGACTCCAATCAAGGTGAGTCCTTTCTTTGCAGGAGTGAGTATTTGCTGGAAAGGTCAAAAGTGTGCCATTACTAAGGCTCCTCCATCCTCTCTGTTCTTCCTGGCAACACCACTGCAGCTCTGTGGCTTCCCAAGCAGAACTGTGTTATTTGGTGCATACACATTGAGAATTGTTACATATTATTGGTGAATTGAATAATGTCAAATGTGAAATTAACCTGTATCTAGGACATCCTTTTGCTTTAAAATCTATTTTGCATATGATTGACATAACTACAGTGGCTTTTGTTGTTATCATAGAATATTTCCTGATACTTATTTTTCATCCTTTTACTTTTAGCCTTCTCTGTCTTTAGAGATATGCCTTATATAAACACACATCTTGTAGAGTTCGTCTTAGAATGAAAGAATCTTAACTCCATTCACCTCCTTCTCTAATTGAAAGCTATTATTGTAGTATATATTATTTCTCTCTTTATCTCAGGACAATTATTATGGATTTGTTCATTCAATAGTCATTAAATGTTACCCAAAAATGTATTATTTTCTTTCCTCTTTGTTTCTTCTGGCATTGGAAAACTTCTACCTGGAACTTACTTTCCTTCACTTTGAAAGATACTGTTTAAGATTTCCTTTAGTGAGTGTCTGTGGGCAGCAAAACCTTTCAGTTCTTGTTTCTTTAAAAATGTCCAATTTCATTCTTGAAAGTTATTTTCCTTGGGCATAGATTCCTAAGTTGGATAGTTTCTGGGCTTGTTTGCTTGTTTGTTTTCCTTTCAGTACCATGAAAATTCCACTTCACTGTCTTTCGGTTTCCGTTGTGGTTTTTAAGAAGTTAGCTGTTAGTCTGACACATTTTTGAATGCAAATTGTCCCTTCTCTCTGGCTTCTTCTAGTATCTCTGCTTTGACATTGATGTTTTCCAGTGTTAATATGATGTACCTTATTGTGAATATCACTTTGTTTATCCTTTTAGATATCAAAAATTTTAAATCTCTTTCTCTGAAAATTTCTCATGATTCTCTCCTCAAACATTGCTTTTGCTGTATTCTTTCTTCTCTTTCTGAAACTCCAATTAAATAGAGATCAGATCTTTAAATTCACCCTCCATGTCTCTTAACTCTTTTATAATCTATATGTATTTCTTTGGCTTTTTTGTGCTAGATTATGGATTATACCCTTCAGCTCAGTTTTCCAGTGTACCATTGAAATCCTTAGCTCTGTCTGATGTTTTCAGATGTACCCACTGAGTTTTAAATTCTTGTAATACCTTTCCTTTTTAGAATATTATTTGATTTTTCTCTTGAATCTGCTTTTATTTTCACACTGTAAGTCTTCACAGATAGTGTTTAACTCTCTGCTGTTTCTCACTCAACGGTACCTTGTTACTTCATCTGTCTCATGACTTTTAAAATGTGAGCTGTTGATTTTCCTATGTAACTTGTGTGTGTGTGGAAATCTCCTTAGATTGAGACAAAGGTGAATACTTCTAAAGACAATTATTACTTTCCTCTGCCAGTTGACAACTCTTCTAGGATTATTTAAACTAAATTCCATTCTCAGTTTTTTTGGTCATCCAAATACTATGGAATTGAGGCAGCAAACACACACGAGATCTAACCTTAAATATAATTTCTCAGAGTCTATTTTCCCCTTTCACTCAGTGCCAGGATTTGAAAACACGCAATTCTCCCCCATCTCTTTTTCCTTTTTCCCATTTTCTGATAGGAGGATGGGGAGAGTTTATTTCTAGTTCATACTTATGCTTAAGATAAAGACTTTTGGTGTTCCAACTTTATCCAGGGAGGTCCCCTGTTAAACACTGTAACTTAAAGGGACCTGTACTTTATTTTCTGATCTCTACACCTTACAGGCTCATAACAGCTTAAATTGTTAGGTTCTGAAAATATTCTCAAGGTAAAAATGCTGAATGAAATTCTATGTTTGCCTCTCTATGTTCTCATCTTCCCTTAGATTTTGGCCTGAGCAAACATTACTTTCTTGCCAGCTCACCAAATCAATTGTTCAACAAATATTTGTGAAGTCCCTACAATATTCCAACTACTATTCTATGTGTTGGGAACACAGCAATGTAAAAAACAGACAATAATCTCTACTCTCAAGGAATTTATCTCAGAACCACTGAGTGGTGGTTTTCATAATATTTTCAAAACTACATTTTATCCAGCTTTCTTTGTCTTCACTTCTTTCATCCAGGTACCTAGCCCGACATGTTAACAAAACCAGAATCTCTCTCTTTCACTTAAGCCTTGAAAGAAGTGAGTTGGTGACAGTTTTCAGTTTTATTATTTATTTATTTATATATTTATTTTGGTGCATTGGATTTAGTGCCTTGAAAGGAACACAGGACTGAGAAATGGGAAGATTAGGTCTTAGTTCCATTCCACATCTTAGCAAGTTCAAATATCTTCCTTAACTTTAAAATAGTTACATTTATCCTTCTTAAATTAAAAAAATAGGTTATTTAACCTTATGTTAAATGGATTGATCATCTTCTCATCACAGGATTATTTTGAGGTCACTAATTACAAATGTAAGTGAAGACACATTGTGAAGACTACTCTTCAACTATCAATATTCTCATTGTTTTTGAGCTAGAGAAACTTTCCTACAGGAGTTGAGTATCATGTCCAGAATCACATTATAATAATTTATTATTCAAATCAAATCAATACCCATTGAGTAGGAACATAAGTATGAAAAATATCATCTTTTTAGTAAAAATGGCCTCACTTTCAATATAGGCATTTAATTTTTGCAACATTTAGCAAAAAATTATTTTCCTGAATTCACAGAAGCATCCTACCCATTAAGTGAGCTGTAAGCAATATCACTGAGGTCACTCTGAAGAGCTATAGTAAAGCCATGTCTGGTGCATTCATGAGAGCTGGAGAAGGAAGCTGGGGTATGCAAGAGGTGTAGAAGGCCCAACCTCTCCTTAAACGTCCTATTTTCTAATGTCCCCAGCCACTTAAAAGAACTATCTCCTCTGGGTCTACTTTACCCTCCTGATAGTAGTGAAAGTAGTGATAGTAGTAGTAGTAGTGATAGTAGCGATAGCAGAGGGGCGGCTGAAAGGCAGGCAACTGTCTTTGTGTCTTCTTCCGTGTTTCCACAATTAGGAAATGCTGACTGAGGAGTGTTTCTCTCTCAGGGGCCTCAAGCACCTCTGGGTCATTTAGGTGTGTAAGTCAGGGAAGTCCAGATAGTTTCCCAAGTGTCTTCCAGGTAGCTGAATCAGCTGCCACATAGGACTAGGCAGAAGCCTGCAAGGTATTAGTATTAGCTAATTAGTTTTCATTCTCTGTGCCCCTTGATGGGATTCAGAATGCACCTTGTGCCACTGGCCCCATGCTCAAGTTGCTCAAGAAAGGCAACATGAACTGAAGGAATTCACCGTCTTTGCCAGATGAAGTGTTTATTTATAAATTGAAGGATTCTTCTAACAAAGGGAGGCAGATGTTCACCATCTTGATTCATTTCAAATGTGCTCAGACTAATTCAACAAGCTTCACACAGGGGATCAGAGGGCAAGCCCTGTTTTCCTGACATCCTTCAGGGTCACATTAAACCCATGTTGTGTTTTCTGAGAGATTAGAAACAGACTGCAAAGTGGACTCAACAGATTTTGAGAGACAACTTTTCTGCACTGAATATAAAACCCCTCAGTCTTGTTTTCATGTGTATGATGTAGGAGTTGTTATTCATGCTAACTACCCTTTTATTCAAAATCTCAGACATGCAGGGAGGATTAGATGCTAATCATTTTATACTCTTTATTCTCTGTTTACTCATCATCAAGGGCCAAGCGACTCCAGTATGAGTAAGACTCAAGGGATGTTAAGAGAAACATTCTTAATTTCATAACAATAAAAATATATGTTTTTCAAACCGAAAAGACAGCACTGTATGAGTAAGACTCCCTTGAGTCCAAGGGGTGATGTTTAACTTTGTTTGAGAAGTTTATTCTTGCCTCAAGTAAAATGAAACTAGTAAATATCAAGTCCCAATGCAGATTGACTGATTAACAAACTGCTTTAATGCAAATGGAGAGGCCAAATATTTTGACTTAACCATTTTTTCACTGAAGTTTTTCACTAAACCTAAACACAGCTGTCCTTGAGGCCAGATGTTAGCTGTAAAAATCAGTGCATTTAATACACCGTGCAACCTCTCTGCCTTTTTAGATGGGCTGAAGCCCACAGCGTCTGTGTG
Organism: Theropithecus gelada; assembly: GCF_003255815.1. Lineage (NCBI taxonomy): Eukaryota > Metazoa > Chordata > Mammalia > Primates > Cercopithecidae > Theropithecus > Theropithecus gelada. The sequence goes on from NC_037670.1 coordinate 70,348,712, forward strand.
TATTAGCAGTACATGACTCCGATCACTGTGTTGAGATGCCTATTATCCTCATGTGGCTTGGCGGTAGCTCAGATTTCCTCTAAGCTTGTTCTCAGTCACTTCACTTAGAAGCTATCTGCTTCTATTGAGGTAAAGGAACCTCACAAATGCACTTGATACTGCCTGTTCCTGAAAGTATTTGGACAAAGTCAAATACCTTCGCCTTTTATCATTGTTAAGTTGCCCAAGTCCAGTTAACTGTGGCCTCACCAAATGCATTTTCCTAGAAGTTTGCACCATCTGGCCTGGCACTCCTCTCAGGGGAATGAGTAGTTTGTAGAGTTGTCCAGGGTTGTCCAGGGTCCTCTGCTTCCCACATGAAGCAGTGCATTTTCTGCTTTGTTAATTAGAGGCTCAGGACTGTGCAAATGCCTGTCTGTAACTCCTCAGGGCAAATTTGCAAAGCCTAGGGAACAGTGATGCAATGGAAAGAGCATGGGTTTCAGAACTGGAAAGACCTGGGCTTAAATCAAGTAACACCATTGAATTTCCTGAATACCCATTGATTCCAGTCTAAGCCCTACTTCTGACTTAAGGCAGTACAGTAATTTCCAAGTCAGACTGAAGACTGCTTCAGGGTCTGCAAATGTTTGAGTGACTTCTTAAAAACCATAATTAAAACTTTTTAAAAATAGTAATTAGAAAGCACATACACTCAAGTGTGTTAGGTACTACAATTTGTTGTTCCCCAAATAGCCTCTTTGTTCTTATTGATTACCTTACAAGTATGAAATTATAAATTAAACTTTTATTCAGAAAGGCCTATTTTAATCTGTATTGTAAGATGGAATTACAGTTGTGGTTTCATGTGGAGAAAAAAAAGGGGGGCCTACTGTTAAAAATGTTTGAAAACCACTGCTTAAGAATGTGATTCCAACTCTTCCAAAATGTTCTTTCCTTGAGATATTCAATGTTTCCTATCAGCTCATGAAATGCTGCAGTATGAAGGTGCTTAACTTTCAAATGTCTCTGTCATCATTTCTTGTAAGGTTGTCTCAGCTACTTAGGAGGCTGAGGCAGGAGGATTGCTTGAGCCTTGGAGTTTCAGGCTATGCTACACTATGATTGTGCCTGTGAAGAGCCACTGCATTCCGGCCTGAGTAACATAGTGACACCCCATCTCTTATTTTTAAAAATGGTTTGAAAACTGACATGTATTTTTAAAGAGTGCCATGACAGGGATGCAGGGTGGGTTTGATGACTCAGATCCTCTATGTTGGCTAAAGGATAGGGTCAAACCACCCAGTGAGCATTCCATTAGAAGAGTCTTAACACACAGCTTTATCACTCTCAGGCAAGGTGGGGCAGAGGGAGCAATACTGGCAAAGGAGTAAGATAGTAGTGCCCGTGAAAGTTGGAGGTTTTTCAATATGACAGGAGCGTGAAAAAGAAAGGCTGATGAATACACATAGAAGAGTAAGCCCAGAGCAAATGGTGCAGATTTTATATATCTTGCAAACCTATTTGGAATTTATCCAGCAAGAAACACTGGAAGTCTTTTAAAAAGCAGAGACATTGGAAAACTTCTGCATAGATCTTCTGTATTTCCCCAGAGGCCGTCTGACTCTTCCCCTTTTTAGCTCATGTGATTAAGTTATAAACTTCTTTTGGGGATCATATAGGTCAAATAGAGCTGTTTAGGTTTTGTATAGTCTTTTCCATTTACTAGTGTGACTTTAGCCAAGTTCTTAAATATTTGAATCAGGTCTGGTACCATATTCTCTAAAGTAGATTTTAATTGCCTATAAGAGAAAACCTCATGTACACAGGCTCTTTCTTCCAAAAATACTCTTTTGACTTCTTTTTAACCAGAAGTTCTCTTTTCTTAGCACGGATGTCACTTCCCTGGGGACACCACCTTTGGATACTCAGACTGAATCAGGGCTCTCAGGATACCTTCCAACAGCACCCTGCACTAGTCTACAGAGTCACCAACACGGAATGATTTGTCATTATTTACTTCTTTGTTTAAAAAGTATCACCGATGCTGTATGCTCTGGGTTCTTACATACGAGATAAAGTCTGTCAATGGCCTTTTTAAAATCACTAGGTAAATAAAATAAAATGATATGGCAATGGAGAAACCTGAGGTTAGCTTGATTTTTTTTTCTTTGCATTTGGTTTTTGTGCTTACATGGCCGAGTGACTCATTTTTAGAGCTTTATTGAGGTATAATTCACACACAATGAATTGCACATATTATAGTATACAATCTGATGTTTTAAAATGTGTGTGTATATATATATTCCCATGAAATAGTCTCCACCATGAAGATAATGAGCACACCCACCACTCCCAAATGTGATCTTGTGCCTTTTTTTTTCTTCTTTTTTGAGACAGAGTCTCACTCTGTCACCCAGGCTGGAGTGCAGTGGTGCAGTCTCAGCTCACTGCAACCTCCACTTCCCAAGTTCAAGTGATTCTCCTGCCTCAGCCTCCCTAGTAGCTGAAATTACAGGTGTCTACCACCACACCCTCCTAATTTTTTGTATTTTAGTAGAGATAGGGTTTCACCAAGTTGACCAGGCTGGTCTCAAACTCCTGACTTCAGGAGATCTGCCTGTTTCTCCCTCCCAAAGTGCTGGGATTACAGGCATGACCCAGCACGCCAGGCCCTTGTGCTTCTTTGTAATCGTTTTGTCCTCCCCACCCCAACTCTCTCATTCCCCACTCTTCAGTCAACCACTGATCTGCTTTTACTCACTGCCCGTTAGCTTTTATTTTCTAGAGCCATATGTAAATGAAACCACACAGTATATACTCTTTTGGAGGAGGGTTGAGGGTTTGGTTTCTTTCACTAAGCACAATTATTTTGAGATGCACTCACATTTTTGCATAAGGGAATATTTATATCACTGAGTAGTATTCCATTGTATGAATATACCAAGATTTATTTATTTATTTACTTGTTGATAGCATTTGCATTGTTCCTAGTTTTTTGCTAATACTAATAAAGCTGCTATGAACATTTGTGTGTATATATTAATAAATTGAAATTTAATGAGAATTTTTGCCCTTTGAAAGACATTATTTGGAGAATGAAAATACAAAACCATACATTGGAACAAAGTATTTGCAAGCCACGTATCTGATAAAGACCTTCAACACTCAATAATAAAAAACAAAAACCCAACCGAAAAAATAGGCAAAAGATTTGATCAGACACATTCCAAGGGTTTCAGGTCTTGCTTCTAAACTTTGTCAGGCTGGACTGAGCAGCATTGTGTCTAGAGCTAATTCTTTCCTACAACAAAAGTATCTTGCTACTCTACTCCATGTCCCATGAGTTATGGGGTTTCCCAATCTGGCTTTTGGGAACAGGAACAGTTTCTGACTTTGTGTGAACCTCAGAAGTTATTTTCTCTTATTCTTTCAGGTGATTCTCTCCCTGGCCTCAGGTAGCTTCCTTACAAGCACATGTTGATCTCTACTCAGCTGAAGACTGAAGGGACCTTCTGCAAATCTTCAGGTCTTACTGTCTCTGCAGCTCTCTCTTCTTCAGTCCTTTGCCCTGAGCCTTCATGGACTTCCATCTCTATCAACTCAACTCTGGGAAACCACTGGGCTCTGTCTGGAGTCCCCCTACCTGCATTATGGCCTGGAAACTCTCCCCAGGCAAAAAAATGTGGCAACAACAGAACTGACCTCACTTCTTACTAGTGTCTCAGGGATCCTTATGGTTTGTTGTCTGATATTTAATGTCTTAAAATCCTTAGTTTCGTACGGTTGGCCCAATTTTCTAATTTCAGGTGGGAGAGTAAATCCAGTCTCTGTTACTCCACGTCGGCCAGAGTGAAACTCTGAATGCTGTAACAGGTACCTAACAGTTATTGAACATACTTATTGATAGTTGTTTAATCTGCGTGACAACCCTATCAGTGGTGTATTACGTCCACCCCCAGAGAGGTAACAGAGATTGCCTGGGAGGACACAGACGGTAACTGGAAAGACTGTGATCTGAACTTGGGCAGTTTGAATCTCAGCCCCATTTGTTTACATCATGTACTACACAGCCTATTTTTTGAAATGTAATATCTTAATAAGCATTTATCTCATACTTAAATTTTATATATGTATGTATGTGTAAATATATAAAAATATAAATATATATATCTGTTTTTGAAACGGAGTATAACTTATTCCATGGATATCTTTCTCTTACAATTTTGAATACACCTTCAAAAATCTGTTCTTTTAATTTTTATTCAGGCTCATTATTTGTATGTTGGATTACCTTTGAAACAAATATTTATCAATGGGGCAATGACTCAATGCTGTATTTTCTTACTAAACTATAGTAGTCACGACTCAATGCTGTATTTTCTTACTAAACTATAGTAGTCACAATTAAATGATGTCATGTTATTATGTTGCCATTATCGAGATATTTAATGAAGAAAACACAGATATCAATAACTCCGAGTTGAAAAGTGATTCAGAACAATTGGATACCATGTGAAGAACTAGCACTGTCTTAACTAATTTATTATATTTACAGTATCCTTTTTTGTTGCACCAAAATGCTGTGTGTACAAAATAATCTATGTTTAAGATTAAAGATTAAATAAGCTCCTTTGGTAAATATAACAATTCTAAGAAATAATACAGCATTACATTATAGTGTAATTGTAGCACTTTTCCTGTTTCAGCGGTACATAGAATGATAGCATGACTTACAAATAATGGCACCTTTGATTTAATGAAATATGGCATAATTTATTTAAATGTTTTAATTTTTTATATTTATCCTCTGCACTAATGCTTATGCCTTATTTTAATAATTAAATTTCAGGCATAGTGTTCTCTTTATTATAGTTTCTGACATAGGTGTTCTTAATATTGTTGTTTTGTTCCCTATTTTATTTCTTTAACACCGTGTGTTTGTCCATTCTCACATTGCTATAAAGAACTACCTGATATTAGGTGATTTATAAAGAAAATAAGTTTAATTGACTCACAATTCCATAGGCTGTATAGGAGCCATGGCTGGAGAAGCCTCAGGAAACTTACAATCATGGCAGAAGGTGAAAGGGAAGCCAGCACATCTTCACATGGCAACAGGAGAGACAGAGTGTGAAGGGGGAAGTGCCACGCACTTTCAGATCTCGTGAGAAGTCACTCAATATCACAAGAACAGCAAGGGGTAAATCCACCTCCATGATTAAATCACCACCCACCAGGTTCCTACCACAACACTGGAAATTACAATTCAACATGAGATTTGGGTGGGAATACAGAGTCAAACCATATCACATTGCAATCTCATTTTTTCCCCCTTAATTCATTCCTTTGGTATTACTATTATTTTTTTAAGCTTTCTTTGAAAATGAGTTTTTATTAAGTACTATGGTTGTAAGGGAATTATTTTCTTTTTGTTATACTGGTTTGTTGCCTATAGAATTAATTTTCCAAAAGAACTTTCTCACTTTACCTTTTCTATTTAAGCTCCAGACAATTTGCCCCATAGTTTTCTGTTCCCTACTTCAGTAGTGCCCTGCCCTGTCCTGCTCTGCAGTTCAGTTTGTCACATCCCCATCAATCCCTCAAAGTCTATCTCAAAAACTCTTTATTTAATATGATTTTCACAATTTTATAAGATTGGTACGACTTCTTCCCCTTTAAACTTCAAAAGATGCTATGAGGATAGCACTGTTTCCATATCTTGTAGATTCTATAGATTCTCCCTTGAAGTTTAATTACTTATGTAATTGTGTAATAGGTTTGTTTGTTTGATTTTTTAGCATGTCTTGGTATTCCCCCAATTAAAGCAAAGTGACTTATACATAACAGATACTTCATAAATACTGGCAGAATTGAATTAAGTTGATATATCTAGGTTATGAAAAACTCAGATATATGAACAATTAACTTTCTGGGTTTTCTGTTGTTTTGGTTTGTTTTTGGAACAGGGTCTCACTCTGTCACCCAGGCTGGAGTTCAGTTGTGTGACCATGGCTCAGTGCATCATCAATCTCCTGGGCCCAAGTGATCCTCCTCACCTCAGCCTCCTGAGTACCTGGGACCATAGGCAAGCACCACCACACTCAGCTAATTCTTAATTTTTTGTACAGACAGGGACTTGCCATGTTGCCCATGCTCAGTTAATTTCCTCATATGATTTTTAAAATTATTGAGCAGATATTAATGCATCTTTAGATGGCGGTTCTCTGCCTTTAGGGCATATCAGAATTATCCTTGTAAGGTTTATTTGTTTTTGTTTTAGTAGCAATTCTTGGTTCAACCCAAATCTACTGAAACTATAATTGCTGAGAATGGGGCCCAGGAAATTGTTTGTAAAAGCTCTACAGAGTATTATGATGTTTGTGGAAGTTTAAACATGCTGGTTTTAGGAAGTAATATGATAATTTTCTTCTGAGCTCTATGCAGATTTTGGAACATTTCTTAGTTCTCCTAATAACTGGACATGTGTCTTAAGCAAAATGGTGAATGTGCTAGAATAGCCAAAATTTTTTTTCTCAGGAAGGGAAAATATAGCACAAATTAAATATGGGGCTTACTTTAAGCCATTTCTTCACATACTCAACACAAGATTCTATGCAGAAATAATCTAGTCCTGACAATATTCTCCTTCCTTGAATATGATCATTCTTTGTCCTGCCCCACCCCAGTAGCACAGGCTGCTATAAAAGGATATACATTCTCACAACTAAGAGTAACTCATTTTTTTTTTTTTTTTGGCAGTGTCAGCTTAATTTTGTGTAAATAGTCTGGAAACATGATTTTCATCACAGCAAGCAAAGCTTGTATAGACATGTTTGTAAGAGCATATTTATACACCACCCCAGGTAAGTCGTTAATCAGATAATGTGCACAGTTTCCTACGTACTGAATAACCCAGTGTTAATCATCCTGAAGCATTCGTGTATTTATTAATAATTTATGTGATTAAGTTAGTGTCTATACAGATTTCAGAATAGCCTGTAGGGTCTCTGTCCTCCAGAAATTTAGAATCTAAGATGAGTGAAGCAATGTGGATATGACTGCATTTGTTTAAATGACAGAAGAGATAGAATAAATCTCTTACCCCATTGGCTATAAATAGGCATGTCTTTGTGGATCCAAGACTACTAATGAATGTGCATAAACTGTGGGGCAGAAAAATGATGAATTTTTGATAAAGACACAGACACTTGAAATGCCAAGTTTTGGAAAACCAGAATTACAGTGTCTGAGTTTTAGGAAAGATAATAAGCCTGGACTTAAGCTATGCATATCTTCTGTTATGCCATCAGGTACCTGACCACTCTGACATAAATTTGTGGCTTACTTATGAGGTATCCACAGTTGACCAATGTTTACATGGATAGAGAATGCATTTTGAGTTAGTTGAGTCATAAGAACATGAGACTTACGATCCTCCATTTAGTTACTTTGAGCTCCCCAGACACACACTTTTTGGCATCAGTCTGGGGGAGGTGTTTTTGTGTGATTGCTAAGTGGGATGTAAGGTTCTAAAGGACAGAAATTTTCTTTGTGACTGTTGTGCCTACAATTGTGTTGGGGATATAGAAGCTTTTCAATGAATGTTTGTTAATTTAATATTTATTATTCAATTGGAAAAATCAATGCAATACTTTCAATTTAAAACTTGTGGTTTTATTTTAATAACCTGGCTCCTATTTATAAAAGCGAATAGATATACTATAGAAAATTGGGAAAAATTTTAAAACCTTCAGAAGAAAATAGAAATTTTTGTAATAATATTAATTAGAGAAAATCATCATAAATATTTTAACATAAACAGTTCATCTGTGAGTGTTTTTATAAACATGATTTAGTGCGTGCGTGTGTGAGGACGATTTGGGTGTCCTCATAGAAAATACTTGGAATTGTGTACATTAAGTTTGGACTTGATATATCATGAGCATTTTCTCATATAATTAAATGCTTTGAAACTATAGTGGCTACATAATTTTCAATTAAATGGATGTACCAAAGTTTGTTGGGCATATTTGGAGCTATTAAGGTTGCTTTTGTTTAGTTATTTTTGGTAAAAATAAATAACACAATCATGAATGTCCTTACGTGTTAGTCTTCTAACATTACTAATTATTCCCGTAGGATAATGCCTCTCTGAAACGGCCATAGAAATTTGTATATAAACTAAAGATTTTCAAGAATGTCTCTTTTATTTCATTCTTGACAACAGTGATAATCATGCTTTCAAGTTTCTTTCTAATTATGTGAAAGAAAACATCTCATTAACTGTATATTTGCACTTAATTTATTAGTTGTGCATAGCAACATGTTTTCATAAGTGGATGTTTAATTAAATAATTACTAGTATACGTGATGTATTTTTTGCTGTCTTTTTCTTGGTGATTTGTAAAAGCTCTGTATATATTACAGATAGGAAGCATTTATATAGTGCATACATGTTTCCCTGTTTGCTATTTCACTTTAAATTTCACATTACTTTTTGATATGCAGAATATTTAGATTTTTGTACATGTCAAAATGTTGATTTATGATTTCTTGTACAATCTTTGTCTCTAAGATGTTCTTTAACTGACATCACCTGCATTTAGTCCATTTCAGTTCTTTTATGACCTTATGTTTTCAGTAGGTTACATTTTAAAATTCATCTGTAATTTATTGCCATATAAGGTAGGAGTCAAATTGAATTTCCTAATAATATCTTATTATAATTTATTCAAGAATTGTTCCTATCCTCAATTATTTTGTATACAAATTCAATTATTATTAAATTATGTTCCTGATTCCTTCTGTTTAATTAAAATAACTTCCTTTTCACATTTGTACAAGTGTTAAAATTAAATAACATCTTATATGTGGTAAAGTAAGTCTCTCTTCTTTTTAAAATGTCAAGACAATTCTCATCAGCTTTAAAATTGTAAGTAACCTTTAGAATTCTATTAAATACAAAATGGAGAAAGATGATATTTCTATTGAAATTAAATAATTTGCCTAAATTTAAAAAAGTAATGTGGGATGAATTAATATGTTTACAATATTGAGTTTTCCAACACATTATCCATACACACGGCACAAAATTCTGTTTACATAAATATACATCCCTTTTTTCATCTTTTTCTAGGTCTCTCATCAAAGCTGTAACATTTTCTTCAAATAGAACAAGTGTATTTCATATTAGCATCTATCTTAATGTTTTTCTTGGGATTTTAAAAACAGTTGGAAATATGGGTTTTAATTTTTTGGTTATTGTGAAGAATGCTTCTATAAACATTCATGTACAAGTTTTTGTGAAGACACATGTTTTCATTTATCTTGGGTAGATACATAGAAGGAGAATTGCTGGATCATATGGGAACTCTATATTTAACCATTGAATCACTTCCAGACTGTCTCCAGCTACATATTTTGCATTCCCGCCAGCAATGTATGAGAGTTCAAATTTCTCCACATCCTCATCAACACTTGTAATTATCTGGCCCTTTGATTCCAGCCATCCTACTAGGTGAAAAGTGGTATCTCATTGTGCTTTTAAAATGAGAGTTTTATGATATGTTTAAATGAGTTATTGTTGCTATCAAATAAAGCTATTGTAACTCTTGTAACTGATTTCTCCATGTCCTCCTATGTCTCTGTCACACACATTGATGCCTCCTGCACAATGAATACTCCTGGCAGATGGGTTGCTCTCCAGCATCTACACAGGGTGCCGTGAGTCAGGGTAATGCACTACTTAAGAACACAGGTTCTAAGAAAAATAGGAAAAACAATAGCATTGAAATGTCCTTTGTGAATAGCCCAAAAAGTGAAATGTGTCAGTTAGTGAGACCAAACCCAATTCCGATTTTCAGAGATTAAAATTTTATAATATTAACATATGTTGCTAAAATTTAACCTTATTATTTAATTACAAGGAACTAGGGAGTAATTGAATTCTAACTTGAGTTTTCTTTGAACTTCTCTGGGATCAGGTATCCTAAAATGTTAGTAGAGTCAAGAGAATCCAATGGAAAAAAAGCATAGTAAAGCTCTGAATATAACCTTATGGACTAAATACTGTTGTTGATTGTTGAATGCCTAATAAATAAAAAGCAGCATTCTTAACATAAAAAGAAGAATACAGATTCTGTCTTCATACTACCTGGGGTCAAATCTCAGCTCTAAAACTTACCTGCTTGTGCAAACTTGGGCAAGTTACACAGATGAGGTTGCAGATGTCCTCAAAGTCTTGCATTAATTAATGTAATTTACACAAGAAATACCCAGTGGAATTTTAATGAGTGCACACACGGTAAAAGAAATGGCCTCCTAAATTTGCAAATGGTCATAAATATTTACTTTAAGTTGAAAGCATGTATTTCAGGTATATGTATAAGTTTTAATGATTCTCGCCTTTAATAGTTTCTCAATTAACAAATCAAATCCTACTATCAATTTTATTAAATAAAATATTCCCATAAGTTTTTTATATTTATTTTATATACAGTTAATTTTTCAGTTATTTCTAATTGATTTTTAAGAAATACCATAAACAGTGATGTGCTGGTAAATGTTTAATAACTGGCTCTGGAAAAACATGTGTGTGCGTGTGTGTGTGTATATGAGAAGACACACACAGATTTATTAAAAATTTTGCCTACATAAAGGATTGTAGCATACCATTTACAAAAAAAAGTAGTAAAATAATAATTTTTATCGGGAGTTTAATATAAACAATTGATTCTTACAGAACATTTGCATTAATTTTTTCCAAACTCTCGTATTTGTAGCCAACCTATAGTTGCAATTCAACCATGGATTTAAAAGTAGAGTTACAACTCTACTCACTCTTCTCAATAAATGTACTGTCATCAAATTGGGTGCATGATCTATGGTTAAACTCTTTCTTATCCTTGATCAAGAGCAGGCCAAGGACATTAATCCATGTTATCCAGATTATCACCACTGCCAAGATTCTGCTGCTCAGGCGGTTGTCCAGAAAATTCTTCCTGTAGTAGGAGTACATTAGTCACTTCTGTTCCTTCTATTGCAGAATCAGTTGTTGAGTCCTATAAATGGACAGTAACTTTTTTTTTTTTTTGAGACAGAGTCTCACTCTGTCACCCAGGCTGGAGTGCAGTGGCATGATCTCGGCTCACTACAACTTCCGATTCCAGTGATTCTCTTGCCTCAGCCTCCCAAGTAGCTGGGATTACAGGCACGCACCACCATGCATGGCTAATTTTTTAAAATTTTTAGTGGAGAGACAGAGTTTCACCATGTTGGTCAGGCTGGTCTTGAACTCCTGACCTCAGATGATCCGCCTGCCTTGGTCTTCCCAAAGAGCTGGGATTACAGGCGTGTGCCATTGTGCTCAGGCAGGATGGTAACTTTTAAGACAGTTTTCAGATATATCAACCAACTGTAGGCAAGTAGGAAAAATGATCTTTTATTTTTTACTTTCCTCTTTTTATCTTTTCCATATAACCTTTAAATTTCTCATGTGTCTACTATTTTTCCAATATGATTTTTACAAAAACTCATCTATCATACTCCACCTGTATTGTTTATAATCCCTCATCCAGACAATATATATTTTTATTCTTTCTGAGCTATATTAATAAATGCTGGAACTTGATTCAAAGATGAAATGTCCTCTTCAATCATTTATAATTGAAAATGAGAGATTCTCTAAACTTTCTTTCCAGTTGACATGCAATATTTTTGCATAAAGTTATTTTTCATTTGTTCATTATTATATATTAGTTTATAGTTAAACATTAGTTATACTTATTTCAAGGGATAAGCACTGTATTAGTCTGTTCACACACTGTTAATAAAGAGATACCCAAGGCTAGGTAATTTATAAAGAAAAAGAGGCTTAATGAACTCACAATTCCACATGGCTGGGGAGGCCTCACAACCATGGTGGAAGGAGAATGAGGAGCAAAGTCAGATCTTACATAGCGGGAGGCAAGAGAGTACGTGCAGGGGAAATGCCCTTTATAAAACCAACATATCTCCTTGAGACTTATTCACTATCACAAGAACAGTATGGAAAAGACCCACCCCTATCATTCAATTACCCCACACCAAGTCCTTCCAATGACACATAGGAATTATGGGAGTTACAATTCAAGATGAGATTTGGGAGGGAACACAGGCAAACTATATCAAACACCTTCCTGAAATTCTTAAATTCAGAATTAAAAAAAAAAAGATGACATTTACTGTACTTTTGTATTAGCTTATAGAGACCCAGCAAACCTAGGGAAGTAAGTAGGTAGGTGGTTAATTTATAATCTCAGAGTACTTTGATATTTCTTCCCTGTGTTTAAAAAAAACACAAAGGTGGACACAAGCTGTCCTGATATTTAGCTTTCTCTTTAGCATAACCCAACCTCCAGGAATAGGCCATTGCTGGAGACCATGCTCCTTTCCTGTTCTCATCACCTCATCACCTGTGGCCTACAGGAGCACCCAGTGACTTCCAGGTGGCAGAGGGCTCCACATGCCCCATGGTCTTCCCTTACCCTGGCTCTCATTCTCTGAATTAGGAGATCGTAGAAGGATTTGATTAGCATCTTCTCTGATTACTTCCCAGGCAGCTGCTCCTTCTCAGGAAAGGAATCTGATTTATATTACTTCCTGCTAACTCTATTCCCTGAGGTTTCCAATATGTGGATGGCATTCCCAACGCTCAGGAAGGTTTATCTCCATTTTCACTTCTGTTCATCATTTAAATAAAAATTTGAGAGTTGAAGATATTATGTATTTGTGGTTTTGCTATTCTTCTCTGGAAGTCTGTATTTTAAAATACTCATTAAAGAAGGAAAAGAAGTATTCAACTAGAAAAACTATTTTAATTAGGAGTCACTTTGAGGCCAATTTGACCTGTTTCCTAATTAGCTGAAGAAAGTTTCACAGGTAGTCTTTACCTTTGATCCTTTAGGTAAATTTGAAACAATCTAAATGAATTTTAATACTACTTGAATAAAAACATTTCATCTCTAGCTTTTGAGGGAAGGTCAAGCAACATAAGGAAGAAATATAGAAAGAGGGAATATTCTACTCAAATTAGAGAAACAGAAAAAATAAAAAGTAGGACTGAAGTTCCAGCTAGCCTAAGAGCTTTCACAAAACGATCTTTCTTTTTCTCTCCCACTCTCCCGGCCCTTCCCCCTGCTCCGCCACTAATGCGACTTCAGTCTAGGCAAATTCACTGTGATGCATATGGTTCTCCTTCATACAGACTCTACCTGCAAGTCTTGTTGTATTCATTTGCTATGATGCTGTAGCAAATTACTACAAATTTACTGGCTTAAAACTAAATGAATTAATTATTTTATAGTTCTGGTGTTAGGAAGTCCAAAACGAGTGTTAAGAGGCTAAAATCAAGGGTTGCGTTTCTTCTAGAAGCTACAGGGGAGAACACTCTTTGCTTTTTCCATCTCCTTTAGGCAGCCTGCATTCCTTGGCTGTGGCCATGGCTATACCACTCCAGCTTTGCTCCTGTCATCACATCCGCCTCTCTAACTCTCCTGCCTCCCTCTTTCCCTTATGAGGCACCTTGTGATGACACTGGGCCTATCTGGATATTCCAGGATAATGTTCTCAAGAACCTTAACTTAGTCACACCTGCAGAGTGCCTTTTGTCATGTAAGGTAACATATTCACAAGTTGCCAGCAGTAGGATGAAGACATCTTGGGCAAGGGGAGGGTGGCGGGGGGTGGCACATCACCCTGCCTACCACACTTGTTGTCTGTCATGTGTAACTTATCCTGCCCTGTTTTTACAAACAGGGTTACCATATTTAAAAAAAAAAAAAAGACTTCTGAATTCTGCATTGATGTTGTATATATGTGAAATAATTTATGGGATAAATTTTGAATATGGAAATTTATTCATCTGCTTACCACAATGTAAACAGTATCAAGAAAATCCAAGCATTCAAATATCTTCAGCATAAAAAACAATCTGACATCACATTTATGAGTACAGACAGCATTTTATTTTGGGCTAAGACAATACAAAAGCTATCCTGACACTCGTGAAACCAGTAGATTTCTCCAAACACCCCAGAATTATCCAACTTGTTCTCCGGACTTTCTCATGAATGCCTCAGGGCTTTTAATTAGCTCTAAAAGCTGACTTCATCAGCTCCTAAAATTAGGACTTTTCCTCTTATTAATAGAGCCCATACTTTGCCTCACTATTCAGTGTTCTGTTACATTTGCGTCAAAATTTAACAAGAGCACTAATATTTTTATTACGCAGGGTAAGAGCCCCAGACTTGGCACTCAGTAATATCTACAGGCCACTACAGGACAATTTCATTTCCTCAATCCTGACTGAGATACTCCTCCATTATCTGTGTCCTTTGTAAGCAGGAAGCAACCAGAGTGGTCACTGTCTGATTCCCTCTTGCCTCAAGATTGAGGAAATGAACAAGTCAAGGGGGAACTGAAATCACCGTCATGGGGCTAGCTAGACTTACACACTAGGCTATAGGCAGAATTATAGTTAGGCATTGAACAGGGTGCACTGGTGCACTTCGACTGACTTTTCTGCAGCTGCTACCTGAGAGTCATGTAGCACAGTGACCACCTGCTCCTCCGCTGTTCCTATAGATAGAATCTCTGATGATAGACCATTTTACCCAAGAATTGTGTAAGGTATTTTCCAGATCCTGAATTCCAGCAGGACAGCTAATGCCAACTGGTCTGAAGACCCTCCCCAAGGAACCTACTCAGCACAGAAATGTAGTTTCTTCATCTCCCTGTCCCATGACTTCACCCCTCACTTCTTGACCCATCAGTGGGCACCACCCTTTAGCCCATCATCTGTTCAGATCCCTTAAAAACTCTACAGTTGCAATTCAACTATGGATTTAAAAGTAGAGTTACAACCCTATTCACTCTTCTCAATAAATGTATTGTCATCAAATTGGGTCCCGAAACCTCTTGAGAGGCAAATTTGAGGTTTCCTCTCATCTTCTCATTTGGCCAACCTACAGTTATTATATTCATTCTCTGCTGCAGCTCCTGCTGTTTCATGTACTGGCTCATTACTGTGCAATGGGCAATCAAACCTGGTGGTCATATAGCATTTCCTTGGTAGGAGCATGGGAAACAGCTCAAAAATCTCAGATATAAAATGGGACATTTATTATGTTTAGCAGAAGGGTTCTGAAGTATATGGATTAGTGATTGTTTCACATAATAATTTAGGGACTTCTTGTGAAGGATAATCTGCTAGTGGCTCTACTCTTCCATTTTACAGTATCAGAAGACACATTTCAGGTTATTAGTGGCTCCTCTGACCAGTCTCTACCCATTCTTTGTAATACAGACTATGAGTCCCATCCTAAGAATACAGGACCTCCTACTGACCACATCTTACTGTGGGCCTCTTTGGAAAATGTAGCCACCTCCTCCTTTTTTACTTTTCATTCAACCTGGTCCTATGTAAAGAGCTTACCATCATATCCAAAGAGATCTTTTAAATAAAGATGCCATTTCTCTTTGGATATAATGGTACAATAAGATCATCTAGGTGAATGATATTTTCTAGAAGTTCTTTATGTCCTGAGCTAATTGTAAATCCAGAAAATCTTGATGCTGAATCAGCTGGTATGGTAGTTCTTAACGGTTAGCAAAGAAAAAAAAAATTGTAATTTCAGTTAGAGTTAAAATTCATCAAAGGTTTTAGACTGAACATCACTTGACCAGGTTCAACACAGAGCACAACAGCCTTATATTGTGATAAAATAGAGAAAATGTTCTCATAAGAGACTACAATGTAGGCATATCAGGCCATACTATGAGGATAAAATATTCAAAATATCACTTCATAATGATAATAGGACTAGGGCCACCAAAAACTGAGGCATATTTGAGATGTTTCCTTCATTACCAAAGTTTAACTATAAAAATTACCTTGTCCTTGAGGTTCTGGTTCCTGGCTAGATGGCATAAACACACTCTATCCTATGACTCTTTCTCTTTGAATACAACAATAAGCTCTAGATAGAATGCAGGAAGCCCCTAACTAAGTACTCCAAAAGTCAATGATAGCCAGCAGCTTAACAAAAGAGAACAAAATTTGATATAATACAATACTGGCAGTGAGTTTCTCATTTTTCCCCACTCCAGAATCATTCTGCCTGGACTCAAAAGCAGGCAAAACCCAGAAGTAAACAGCAGATAGAGGTGGAAAAAGCTCCAAAAGAATTTCTCTCCTACAGATTTAAGAGGAGAAAATGAGACTCCTGAGTGTCATAAGGAATGTGTGTATGTGGGATATCCTCTTTTTTTCTGTTCTTTCCTATCTAGCCCCAAGACAATAACATGATGGTATTGTAGAGGTGAAGATGATGGGAGTAGTGGCTCTAGGGACCTCTCTCTGTGAAGAGAATACATTCTGACCAGGGAGCTGTACTCACGAAAGTGACTTTATTATTAAAGTGCTGAGAAAAAGAGAGCAATTCCTAGTTGTGTTTTTCTCTCTGACCTTATGCTTCTTGGTACTGATATAGATGTAGACATGGGAACTGTGAAGCAGAACAGAAAAAACAAAATCTGATTTTCTGACTATAGTATTAAAAAAGGGAGAGTGGAGCCTGGAATCACGAAGAAAACTTCAGACAGATGGGAAAAAAAACAAAGGGAGAATGAGAGATCAGTTGCATCATATTGTTTATGAACTCCTAGGCTCATCTGAGAGCTGTTCATGAGTGTATCTAGTCTTGGCAGTATATTATCGTCTTTGAGAACTTCATTAAATTATAGGCCACTGGCCAGGCCTCAGACTGGCCACTGGGGCTACGCATATGGAACAGACCTAAGTAGCTCTGAAAGTAACAGCGAAATGAGTAGATATTGGAACTATGGCTGGAAGAGAGTGGGTTAGAAGTTTTAGACTGACAGGCCAAGAGCCAAATCATGAATAAACTCCCTTTCACAATTGCCACAAAGAGAATAAAATATCTAGGAATACAGCTAACAAGAGAAATGAAGGACATCCAGAAGGAGAACTACAAATCACTGCTCAAAGAAATCAGAGAGGACACAAACAAATTGAAAAACATTCCATGCTCATAAATAGGAAAAATCAATATCATGAAAATAGCCATACTGCTCAAAGCAATTTATAGATTTAATGCTATTCCCATCAAACTACCAATGACATTATTCATGGAACTTGAAAAATATACTTTAAAATTCATATGGAACCAAAACAAAACAAAACAAAAAAAAAGAGCTTGTATAGACAATGCAATCCTAAGCAAAAAGAACAAAGCTGGAGGCATCACACTACCGAACTTCAAACTATACTACAAGGCTACTGTAACCAAAACAGCACAGCACTGGTATAAGAACAGATACGTGGACCCATGGAACAGATTAGAGAACCCAGAAATAAGACCACACAACTACAACTATCTGATGTTTGACAGACCTGACAAAAACAAGCAATGGTGAAAGGATTCCCTGTTTAATTAATGATGTTGGGAGAACTGGTTAGCCACATGTAGAAAATTGAAATTGGACCCCTTCCTTATACCACATACAAAAATCAACCAAAGATGGATTAAAGACTTAAATGTAAAACCCAAAACTATAAATGCCCTGGAAGACAACCTTGGTAATGCCATTCACGGCATTGGCAAAGATTTCATGATGAAAGCGCCAAAAGCAATTGCAACAAAAGAAAAAATTGACAAATGGGATCTAGTTAAACTAAAGAACTTCTGCACAGAAAAAGAAGCTATTATCAGAGTAAACAGACAACCCACCAAATGGGAGAACATTTTGAAACTATGCATCTGACAAAGGTCTAATATCCAGCATTTATAAGGAACTTAAACAAATTTACAAGATTAAAAAAAAAAAACCATTAGAAAGGTGTGAGCAAGGGACATGAACAAACACTTCTCAAAAGAAAACATACATGTGGCCAACAGGTATATAAAAAAAGCTCAACATGACTGACCATTAGTGAAATTTAAATCAAAACCACAATGAGATACCATTCATGCCAGTCAGAATGGTGATTATTAAGAAGTCAAGAAACAACAGATTTTGGCAAAGTTGCAGAGAAACTGTTGGTGAGAGTGTAAATTAGTTAAACCACTGTGGAAGACAGTGTGGCAATTCCTCAAAGATCTAGAGAAAGAAATATCATTTGACCCAGCAATCCCATTACAGGGTATATACCCAAAGGAATAAAATTATTCTATTATAAAGATATACACACACATGTGTTCATTACAGCACTATTCACAATAGCAAAGACATGGAATCAACCTAAATGTCCATCAGGGATAGATTGGATAAAGAAAACGTGGTATATATACACCATGGAATACCATGCAGCCATAAAAAAGAATGAGATTATATGCTTTGCAGGGACCTGGATAGAGCTGGAGGCTGTTATCCTTGGCAAACTAATGCAGGAAAAGAAAACCAAACACTGCATGTTCTCACTTGTAAGTGGAAGCTAAATGATCAGAACACATGGACACATAGAGAGGAACAATGCACACTGGGGCCTACCAGAGACTGAGGAGGTGGGAGGAGGGAGAGTTTCAGGGAAAGTAACTGATGAGTACTAGGCTTAATACCTGGATGACGAAATACTCTGTAGAGCAAACCCCTATGACACACGTTTACCTATGTAACAAACCTGCACATCCTGCACATGTACCACTGACCTTAAAAATTATAAAATAATTAATATGTGATTTTTGAAAAATAAAAATTTATTTTAAATGTGAAAAAGAAATGTAGACTGAAACTAACCAGATATCTTGCCTGTTAAAAAAAAACGAAAGAAGAAAAACTCAACTATCTCCTTAAGATTTAAACAAGATCCACAGTCTCATAATATAATATTTCAAATGTCCATGATACAATCCAAAATTTCCTCAGCTAGCGAAAGATTGATAAATCTCAACTCACGGTGGAAAAGGCAATCAAAAGCTGCCATTATGATTATGCTCCAGGGAGTAAGGCAGACCATCCTTGAAACAAACAGAAAAATCAAAATTGTCAGCAAAGAAATAGATAACATAAAGAAGAACTAAATGGAAATTTGGGAACTAAAAAAATGGACATAACTAATTCAGACAGTGGAGTCAATATTAGAATGAGAAAGACAAATGAAAGTAAATTTGAAGAGAGAAATTATACAACCTTAATGACAGAGAAAAAAAGGATTGATAAAAATGAACAAAGACTAAGAGAACTCTGGAAAAAGGAAAAGACATTTATGTCATCAGAGTTCCAAAAAAAGAGTGTGTCACAGAAAATTTGTTTGAGAAACAATAGCTAAAAATTTCCAAATTTGGCAAAAGACATTAACTTGCAGATTACAGACGTACAGTGTCTTAGTCCATTTGTACGGCTATAAAGGAACACCTGAGACTGAGCAGTTTATAAAGAAAAGAAGTTTAATTGGCTCATGGTTCTTCAGGCTGTACCAGAAGCATGGCAGCAGCATCTGCTTCTGGGGAGAGCTTCAGGCCACTTCCACTCAAGGTGGAAGGTGAAGGGGAGCTGCCAGGTGCAGAGATCATATGGTGAGAGAGAAAACAAGAGAATAGAGGGGAGTTCCCAGGCTCTTTTTAGTAACCAGCTCTTATGGGAACTAGTAGAGCAAGAATTCACTCACCACTGTGTGAATGGCACCAAGTCTTTCACGAGGGATCCACTCCCACGACCAAAACACCTCCCATCAGGCCCCATTTCCAACACTGGGGATCAAATTTCAGCATGAGATTTGGAGGAGTCAAACAAACCAAGCCATAGTATGCAACAAACCTTCAAAAGGATAAACTCAAAGAAATCCATACCCAGAAACATTATAATCTAACAACCATAAATTTATGAAATGAAAAATATTTGAAAGCAGCTAGAGGAAAACAATGCATTACCAAAGGGAAACAATGACTGCTTATTTCTTATTGGAAACCATGGAGGTAAAAATGTAGCATAAATACATTATTAAAGTGTTAAAGAAAAAGAACTATCAATTGTGAATAGTATGTTCAGCAAAAACATTCTTTAGAAATAAAGATGTAATAGGCCAGGCACAGTGGCTCATGCCTGTAATCCCAGCCCTCTGGGAGGTCAAGGTGGATAGATCACCTGAGGTCAGGGGTTCGAGACTAGCTTGGCCAACATGGTGAAACGCCGTCTCTACTAAAAATACAAAAATTAGCCAGGCGTGGTGGCGGGCACCTGTAATCCCAGTTACTCGGGAGGCTGAGGCAGGAGAACTGCTGGAACCTGGGAGGAGGAGGTTGCAGTGAGCCAAGATCACACCATTGCACTCCAGCCTGGGTGACAACAACAGCAAAACTTTGTCTGGAAAAAAAAAAAAAAAAAAAGATATAAAGATATTTTCAGATAAAGAAAAACTAAGGATATAAGGGTATATCTCATTAGAAGACCTGTTATGAAAGAAGTACTAAAGTAAGTTCTTCTGGCAGAAGGAAAATGATACCAGAAAGAAACTTACAGCAATGAAGGAAGAGTAAAAGAAATGCTATACATTTATAGATAGATAAATATAATAGACTATTTTTCTCTTATGTTCAAATTTATGCAGTTAAAAGAAAATGGTATAGCATGGTCTGAAGTGGCTTTAAAGTATGTAGATGTAATATATGAGAACTACAACACAGGATAGGGGAGAATAAAGAGATCCATATGGCAGAAAGATTTCAACATTCCATGTGAAGTAGTAAAATATCAACCCTAAGTAGACTGTGAAAAATTAAGTTTGTATATTATAATTTGCAATAAAACCACTTTAAAAACCTATACAAAAAATATAGTCTAAATGGAACAGAAAAATTAAAATGAAATGCTCAAAAATCCAAACAATTAAGGAGAAAAAGAGGAATAAAAAGCAGAGGAAGCAAACAATACAAAAAATGGTAGATCTAAATCCAAATATAAAAATAATTACATGGAATATAAATGATCTAAACACACCAATTGAAAGATTTAGATAGTTATAATAAATAAAAATAAAATCAAAACCATAAAAACAAGCCCATTTTAAAATAATGATATGGATGAACTAGGCATAGTGGCACATGTAATCTCCACTACTTGGAAGGCTGAGGTGTGAGGACCACTTGAGCCTAGGAGTTTGAGTCCAGCCTGGGCAACAAAATGAGACCTCTTCTCTAAAATAAATAAATAAATAAACAAACGGTTAGGATAAAGACAAAATAATAGAGAAGGTATCTGCAAACAGTAATGGAGAAAAAGCTTATGTGGCTATATAAACACCAAATAAAGTACACCTCAGGGCAAGTAAAATTACTAGGGATAAAGAGAGACATTACATAATGATAAAATCACAAGTAAACATAATAGCCTAAGCACTTATATACCTAACAACATAATGTCAAAATAAAGGTAACAGAAATAGAAGGAGAAATTATAGTTAAAGACTGACATCTTTTTCAGTAATCAGTAAAAAGTTAGAAATAAAAACAGCAAGGAAAAAGAGGAACAAATATAATACCACAGCCAAATGGATTTAACTGATACTTACAAAATGTCCTGTCCAACAATAACAGAATACACATACCTTTCAAGAACACATGGATATTTATCAAGATAGACTATATCCTTGGTCCTAAAATAAACTTAGCAACTTAAAAGAAATAAAATCAAACAAAGCATATTTTCCAACCGTAATTAAATTACATTAGAAATCAATAACAGGAAGACAATAGTAAAATCTCCAAATTGTTGAAAATTAAACAACATACATCTAAAAAGTCAGAGAGGAAATCCAAAGGGAAATTAGAAAAATAGAACAAAAATTATCAAGATTTGTGGGATGCAGTTAAAGCAGTGTGCAGAGGGAGATTCATAGTATTAAATAGCCATGCTAGGATAGAGATGTCCAGAAACCAGTTTCTACTTAAGGGATTGCTCTATCAAATGGAGGGGGAGCAAACACATGAAAGAACTCAAGTTGTATATTCAGGCTTTGTCAGATTACAGGGAACAAGAGCAAGCTTAGGGAATCTCACTTAGTGAGAGTCTGCATGGAGAATAAAAAAAAAATTTAAAAAAGTTAGAAACACATAGCGCTCCTTCACTGGAATCTAGTCTTTGTTCACCACCATCCAGGGTGTAACAAATGCATGAGCTTTGAATTCAGGCATATTTCGGTTCTGATCCAGGATCTGCACTTACTAGTTAGATGATCAGAGGCCATATACTTGAGTCTTTGGCATACAGGAAGTCCTTAATAAACTCCCAATAATAGGGGTGGTGGTAGTAGTAGCAATAGTAGGCAATAGCTTTAGAGATGCAGCAGCAGCCCCAGTAGTCTGTGTGTTATTGATTCGGCTCCTACATTTCTGCCTTTCACTGCTTCCTTCTCTCATTTATTTTTCCTCCCCTTAGACCTGGTTTTGGGGTCCTTCAGGATTCTGTTTAAAGGATGAGCCAGGGTTCTGTGGTTTAGCAGCACTAACAGCACAGGGAGACAGTGCTCCACACTAAGCATTTATTAGCCCATTTGGTTCCTACCAGGACCCCACCAGGTAAATGGTTTTATCTCAGTCTTACCAGTGATGAACAGAGCTTCAATTTGTAAGAGAATGAAGTTGACCAACGTCAATCCTGTGCCATCTTTCTTACACCACACTGTTTCTGGGGAGACTTCAAATAGATGGCATTCCCTTTACTGTGTTTATTAAGTAGGCTCTTGTCCTTCTGAGTTTTAGGAGGCCACTTCCTATAGCAGAGCTGCTAACCTATAGAAAAACTGACTTGAGTTTTTCTCTCCAGTTTCTATCTACCAGTACTTGGTGGAAGTGCTAAAAAGCAGTGAAATGATTAAAAGTAGGTAGAAAAAAGAAGCGAAGGGTCATGGAAATCCACCAACTGGAACATCCCTTATTAAATACTTGAGAGTAGACTGCTTGCATGTATGCTCTAATTTGGATTGTTAGGGAGTTCCCAGGGGAGCCGTCAGAGGATTATTTAAACCTAACAGACTCTGTTTGCCTCATTCCCTCAAGTCCTGGATGTTTTGGCAATCCACGTATTAGAAACTGTTCCACATCTGCTTCCTTGGATGGAGTTTGCAGAGATACCAGGGACTATCTCAGGGAAGCAAGAAGAGCTTTGATTGCAATGGGCCCCACCCCAGGAGACAGCTCCCTCTGGCCTTCCTCAGCCTCTCGTGATAATCCATTTTAGTGTCTGCATCTCAATACTTTCTTGGCAGAAGGATCTCCTTACGATAACCTGCATCCCCTGTATTGCCACTTAAGCCCACATCCTCTGGGAGAGGGAGAACAGCTGGTTACCCTTTTCTGCATAACTATCCCTCAGGAAATCAAGCACTTGCTGCTGGTATTTTAAATACATGTTGAGATTACTGATGCTGCCAAGATTCTTGTTGAAGGGTGTTATATCTCTTTGCTTTCTATATCCCAAGATGACACTGCTGGTGAGTTGTTTTCCACATGTGTCAGAAGGACTGAAATAACAGAAAATGTCTATATTTTGGAAGATGTCTGTATGCATATTGTCCGTAGCCCGATGGTAGAATACGTTGCCACCTAGGGCCCTGCCTCCAGACCTTGCAAGATTACCTAATGCCTTTGCTCAAACGTTCTTCTGCTCTGTGCCTTGCCCCCTTCCAAATGTCTCTACGACTGCAGTTGCAGGAGCCTCTCTCTTCTTCAGTTCCTGAGTGTTGCTCGGTTATACCACATCCTTTGAAAGGGCTTCCCTCATCGTCATCACGTTTCATTAGCCTTCCTGGCTTGAGTTCTTCTGCTACAGCTGCTTTCAAATCCTGGGGTCAGTTTCCATTCTGTCCCAATTAATGGACTGTTCTTGAATTGTGGTGGCTGCCTACACTGTTGAAATTTAGCTGCCAGCCTTACCTTAAACATTTTGCTCTTTTCAAACAGTGGTCCTTAAACTTAAATACACAGTTAAATTACTTCTGGAGCTCTGGTAAAATACAGATGAACAAGCACCATCCCAGGCCTGTTGAATCAAAATGAACAGAGAAGAGATCCTCATGCAGATTTTGAAGAGAAAGCTTCCATCTGAGGTTCTGAAGTTACCAACAGTTAAGTGATTCTGAACTATCTCTAAATAGCAGTGGTTCTTAGATTTAGCATACTTCAGTATCACCTAGAGGGCTTGAGAAAACACATTACTGTGTCCCACCCTGAAGATTTGCTTTAGTAGGTCTGGGTGGCATCCAACTGTTTGCCTTTCTAACAAGTTTCCAGCTGGTATTGATGCTGTTGCTGTAGGATCACACTTTGCAAATGACTCTTTTAGAGAATCTTTACTCTCTGGTTTACAGAGTTAATAGTTTGTACCAGATAAAGAAGAACATAGCTGTCACAGACATGCTTCATTCCAAGTGAATTTACTTGACCAAAGATAATAACTGTGACATGGGATTAATAAGTTAAAAGCCTAAGCAGGGAGGCACCCCACCAGACATGATGTATGCATGAACTGACCGAGTGGACACTGGTTGATTTCTTACCTGCCTGACATCTCTTCGTTTATCTTCCATCAAAAATTAAAATATTTCTCTTATCAATAACATATTCCATATAGATAGAATGGAAATAACTCCTTCTTCACTTCCGTCATGGGGTGGACACATGTCTTCGACCTAACCCATCATAATTGTGCATTTCCATGTCACAGTTTTTGGATGAGGGGAGGATCCATCACCAAAAGTTAGACAGTGAGTGCTCTTTCTGAATTTTGCTGAGATTCTCAGAAAAGAAGCCTTTTTTCCTTCCACCTCGTAGAAAGAGCCTATCTGGGGGAGCCAATAAAACAAAACCAAAATAACAAAACCAAATCAAACAAAAACAAAACCAGAGCAAAGCAGAGCTGAAAGATGGAAGGGGAATGAGAAGACTGAGGGGGAATGTGAGGCAAGCGTTCTGCTTGAGCCCTGCTCAGTCACACACCCCAGCTTCTCAGCAACATAAGCAGAGCATTTTGTTTTCACTTAAGCTATTTTGCATTGAATTTATATCACCTTCAGCCCTAAGAGTTCTGTCTAATACAATGTATACTCTCAGATTTCTACCATCCTAAGCAAATTCCTGTCCCATAATAAATTGAGGTTTTAAAACATGCAAAGAATGAATGTACTTTGTGTAACATTATGGTATACAAAAGGGTCCCAGTGGTCAAATACATTTAGATAATATTTCAAATTATATCACTCACATAAAACTACATTTCATATATTGGTATATTTAAGAACCTTAGAAGTTCTGAAGTAAATAAACCGTTTATTTTTTTTTCCCCAAATTCAGCATTTTCCTAATATATTTGACCATAAAGACTCTTTTTGTGGGGCTGGCTATCCATCAACCCTAGCTTTCATTTTACTTCTGTGATGAATTTGAGAAAATTTTATAATGGTCTATAGTGAAATATCATTCTTATATATAAGCCATTCCTCCAGAAAGCACATTACACCCGTTGTAGGAGAAATACTTCTTGAAAATAAAAGGCATAGGGCCCCTTTCCTGGAAGAATCTCTCTATAAATAGTATTACTTTTTTAACTCAGACTATGAAAGATTAAGTGACATGATCAAAGTTAGGGAAAGATTGTCTTTCTTTGATTTGGAAAGAGACCTGTATTTTCTCAGCAGCTGGTCTTTCTTTCCCATACGGTTTTGGAGCTTGGCCTCAAAATCTCTCCGATGTGGTGAAGGGACTTTTGCTCTGGCTCCTTGCAAACCTGTAAAGATAAGCATGTGGGCCTAAAGGTCATTACTTCCTAGGGAAGAAAAAAACCTGTGGCTTGAGGTTAGGAGGAAGAGCTAACTGGAGGCACATTCTCTTTTCCTTATATTCCTGCTGGCACAAAAGCAATTCTCTGATTCATATCTACTCTGATTCCCTCAGCTACTTTTAAACAAATGGAAAAATAATTCTGATAAGAACAAAATATTTATTTATTTTACTCCAGTGTGGTCAGGGGTAACTCAGAAAATTGGCTGAAGCTTGAGTGCTGAGTGATGGTCTCTAAGCATCATCCAGCTCTACCAAGTCCCTAGCCCTTGCGGCCACTCTGCTGGAGCTGAGGTTTCCTCTGCACTTCTTATACTGCTGCTCAAGCTCCAAGGGCCAGTGCTTCTTTCTGTTCAAACTTTCTGTTCAGCCAAGCTTCACTAAGTAGGCACGCTGCCCTCTATTGCCATCCACAATCTTGGTCACCACATTCCTTGATACCAAAACCTCACCAGAGTCAACACATTGCCAGAATTGCATGACACTTATTGTATGGCACTGAAGGAAGAGATGCCTCTTTCCCTTTCATGTTTGTGTGTTTATGCCCCTACAAAGGGATTGCGAAGCAGCACTGCGTATTACTGATTTCTTAAAGATACTTCTGTGAAATAACTCAGAATAATTTTGTATCCTGATTTCATCAGGATGAAAAGGTAAGTTTGATGAAGTTGTGATTGGAAAACAAATTTCAATGACTGAAACTGAGCTGTACTCAGAAATGCCCCTTGGTGGCAGCCAACACTCTGTTACTGAGGTGAGCCCTGTGTTCCTGACTTGGTCTTGCCCCAAATGAAGTTCCCCAAAGATGCTGCTCAGTCCCCATGAAAACGGGCTTCTAGAGCTCTCACTTCCCCTGCCTAGATATACCTGAGTCCTATATTTAAGCCAGAATGCCCAATACAAGGTCACCAAATGAAACAGCAAAGATAGCAAAGGTAATATGAAGAGAAAAACCATTGGTATTTTACACATGTGGAGTGACTGGTAGTCATAGAGGTACATGCATACAGTTTCCATTTACCTTCTTCTATGTCAGGGGCTGGAAAAACATTTTCTTTAAAGGAGCAGACAGTAAATATTTTAGACTTTGCAAGCCATCTGGTCTGTGTCTGAATTACTTAACTCTGCTAGTGTAGCTCAAAAGCAGCCATAGACAATATGCAAATGAACGGGCATGTTTGTGTTCCAATAAAGCTTTATTTACTAAAACAGGTGGCAGGCCAGATTTATCTGCAGGTTGTAGTTTGCCAACCTCTGTTTCATGTGGTTGAGGTATTTCAATATCTTCTATCTTTGAAGTGTAAATGAAATGCTTATAATTCATTTTGCTGATCTACATATTGAAAAAAAGCATTTGATTGATATTTTCTTTTGTTGTTGTTGTTCTTGGTCTTCCATTTAAATGTTCAGTGCTTTATAATTATGAACTGTTGAAACATGCCTTTAAGGTCTCGAATTGCAGTTAACTTGGGAGCTTGAGATATGAACAGTCTGGGAATTGTTTATTTAACTCAGTCATATTGCCAGAGCTAAGTAGGTATTTCTCAACCGCTTTCCCAAATACAGAAGTTAAGCATGGCCTTAATGCTACCTCATGTGCACATGAAAAGACAGCAGAGGTACCTGATTCTTCTAAAACTTCTATCAGCTTTTTCTCTCCAACCTATTCCCGAGTAGTTTTAAGGGCAAGATTATTTTACATCCACTTTCTGTAGCTGAGCCAAGACCATGCTATACACTTGATCTTAGCCAAAAGACTGAGAAGCAATCAAGACTACACTGTAAAAACTTTCTCCTACTTTGTTTTCTGCCCTCTCTCTTTGCTTTTCCATCCCTAGTTCCACCCTTTTGCAATTATGCCTTCAATGAGTGTCTAAAAATCGGCATATGCAAAATTAACATCAGGATGAAGAAAAAGATATGAAGAAATAAATACAGATGCACTATAGTTCCATGTAAGAGGATCTCAAAGTTGGAAAAATATTTCACTTTCCATTTCAAGAGTGAGTTAAATATTCTTGCTTTTATTCACAAACAAGCACGGAACATCCAGTATGTGCCTGACACTGTGCCTTACATTTTGCACGGGTGGTCTCATTTAGACACTAATAGATTGTGCTACCTAGTGACCCACTCCAAAACCTAGTAAATTCAAACAAGAAATAGCATTTTCATGATTATATGCACTACTAAAAGGCAAAAATGGGCTTATATGCAAATATATCTCATTGGTTACTCTGCTCATGAAACCACAAGAAGATTTAGAAGTGAAGTCTATCAACAAGAAATTGAGAATGTAATTTCACTGAGAAATGATACTAAATCGTATTTTTAAAATATCCATTTAAAGGAAGGGAAAGTTGAAAGGGCACAAAACGCCCCTGAGAGCTCATGTCACAATTCTGCAGGTACCTCTTGTCTGGGACCTCATATGGTATGGCTGCTCAGCCCTCACCACCAGGTTCTCACCCTGAAGCCCACCATCCTGGGCTTGTCACCTAGTTGCAGAAGGCTACTGACAGCAAGACAGCAAGCACCAATGTGCAAGCACTTTCAACCCTCTGTTTGGATTGCTTTTGCCCTTGTTGCATTGACCAAAACAAGGCACTGGTCAAGGAGTAGAGAAATAGACTTCACCTCTTGTAAGAGAGGCAGGAAAGTCACCTTCCAAAATGTCATGCATACAGAGATGTATGAATACATTGGGATCATGATCACTACAACCTATCCCAGCCAACTCAATCTATTCAGTGCATCAAACCACAAACTCCAGTTTGAAATACAAAGGGACAGGTTCAAGAAAAATCATCATACTCTTTTCTAATATGCATCACTGTCATGGTGCCAGGGAGATGCTGAAGGAAGAAACACAGTGAAGAGGTCAAAGTTAATTGTGGAGAGAAACTAAAAGACCATCACAAAGAGAAGAGGGGAAAATTGGTATAAAGAGCTTCTGAAAGAAGAGATTCACCTTAAGGCACTATTGGTCCCTAAGAAGAATGTTAATTTTTTGACCTTAGAATAGAAAGGGAACAAGGAGAAGAAGAGATTAGAGCCAAAGAGAAGAGAAAAGGAAGAAAGAATAGCGAAAGAACTCATTGTATACAATAGGATTGAAGAAGGGAGATATTTAGAGTAAAGGGGGTAAGTGAGAAGGCAAGGAATGAGTGAGTGACAGAGAGGAAGAGACAGAGAGAGAGAGAGAGAGAGAGAGAGAGAGAGAGCACTCCACAGGGACCCTATTTAAAAGTCAGATGCACTAGAGAGAGTTTATAAACATTTCTTAGACTGGTAGTAATGAGAAGGAGGAGCTTTGATTCTGAAACTTATTTTCCTTCATTAGTTAGTTTATCTTAGTTGAAATCAAACCCCAGAAGCAAATTCCCTGTAGACCGCAGCATAACAAATAGGTTTTTGAGGTCTTTTCTGCAAGCCGCTGAATGAGTATCCTCCGATCCTTTTATTATTTCCTCCTAAAAGAGAATTAGAAAAGGGTGCTGCCGGCGCACAAGCCATAATATGATCACCGATGCTGGCAAACAGGAAGGCCAGCAGCTTCCTTTCCAGGGTATGGGTGCTGTAACCCTGGGGCCTCACAGAATGGCTCTGCCGATTTTACTGGGGTGGAATCATGGCTTTCTACCTTGTATACCTGTCCCACTGGAAAAACAGTGAACAAAAAGTAATAGGAAAAAAAAAAAAACTCTCCCTGCACTTACTGTGGGCCCCAGAATGATCCTGTATTTAAGAACTGAACCCCTTATTTGGAGAATGTCTCTTCTTCCTTTTAGGCTCTGATTGTAATAGAAGAAAAAGTTACCCTCCTCGGGTGCCCCAGTGAACATCAGGACACCACATAGTCCTAAACACTTGGCAGGAATTTTCAAACGTACATAGAAGGTAATGCCATGAACATAAAGTCATTATTCCTCAGTATATTTCCAACAGGCATGTTGGATCCTACAGAACTGAAGAGCCAAGAAAGGAATGAGATATGCATTGCCTCTGATACGGGGAGTAGATGGCTATTGTATTGCAGGAACTGAGCAATGTAGCCAGGAAACAATGAACTCACGAGGACTAAAATCTAGTGGCTGTTTTCATTATAATGAAAACTTTCAGGCTGCTTCTGAAACTCTGAATTTTAACTTTTTGTGGGAACCAGACCTTCCAGTTAGGTTTCTAGCACTTCTTGCTCCCAGTTAGTATAAGTGTGAGACCACAAAACAAAACAAAATAAATAACTGTCTTCAGAGTTTGGAGGAGAGGAGGGAGTGGGAGAGGTGCTCCGAGTATGGATCTCTTTGCCAGTCATGGTCCAGTCATGGTCCATCCAGGAAAGAAGATGCTACTTTTAATCTTTCACATAGAGAGGATTTAATTGATGGAATTGGTTACATAAGTGATAGAAAAGCCGAAAGACCACAAGAGGAAGATG
Source organism: Theropithecus gelada (assembly GCF_003255815.1). Taxonomy (NCBI): domain Eukaryota; kingdom Metazoa; phylum Chordata; class Mammalia; order Primates; family Cercopithecidae; genus Theropithecus; species Theropithecus gelada. Next base: position 70,378,961 of record NC_037670.1, read on the forward strand.
ATGCAATCGGAGATTATCAATAGCAAGAAGCTGCTCACATCCTGAGTAGCCAAGGCCAGCTGCCGAGAACATGCTTTTGAACCTAGAATCCCAGGAGGCCCTGCAGTGGGAGCTGGAGCCACCCAGATGCTTCTGGTGGAGATGAAGTTGGAGTGTTGTACCCTTTCATTTGGGGGCATATTATTCTTTAGTTCACTAACTGTGTTTCTTAGAGTCTTCTGAAGATTCTCCTTTCTCTGACTACCTCCTAGGGACCCCTCCGTGGTCTCCTGGTCACCTCACTCTTCATACTCTTCCTGGGCAATGAGCTCCACACAAGAGGCTTTGCTTTCTACTCAAAAGTTGTTGATTCAGAAATATCTCCATCCCAAAACTCTCCTGAGCTTTGGACTCCAATAGTTAAACTACTGCTATATATTTTCACTCAGATTTCCTCAAAATGTATCAAGCTTAAAAACTACAAGCAAAACAACCTCCTACTCCTTCCTGTGTACCACTGCTCTCCTGTCCAGGTCAATGGCACCTTGGTGTATCCAGCTGCCTACACAGAAACCTGGATGTCAGCGTTGAGACTCCCACCACCTGAGGGAGAAAAGCACCATTCATCTTCTTCATATCACACTTGGAATTTTCCCACATCTCTCCATCTCATGGCTTGCAACTTTTGGTTCAAGCCATCAACATTCTGTGCCTAGATTGTTCCTACAGTTTTCTGATCCATGTGCCTGTATTTGGTATGGATCCTTTTCAGCCCTTCTCCACACTTCAACCAATGCAATCTTTCTAAAAGTTAAGTCCTCTTAATACCTTTCAGTGCCCCCTCACTGCCCTTAAGACAAAGCCAAAAGTCCTAGAAATTATCCTAACATGACCTCACTTAACTCTTCATCCCAGTCCTCAACTTTTTTTCACTTCCACTCCTAACTCTCTTCTCTTCTCTTTCCTTTTTCTTCTCCTCATCCTCCTCTCCCTTCTCTTCCCTCCTTCGCCCAACTCCCAACTCAGGTTAAGTGTAAACAATTGCAGTTTTCTTTTCTTTTTTTTTCTTTTGAGAAGGAGTCTCAGTCTGTCGCCCAGGCTGGAGTGCAGTGGCGTGATCTCGGCTCACTGCAAACCTCTGCCGCCCAGGTTCAAGCAATTCTCCTGCCTCAGCCTCCCGAGTAGCTGGGATTACAGGCACCTGCCCCCACACCCAGCTAATTTTTGTATTTTTAGTAGAGATGGGGTTTCACCATCTTGGCCAGGCTGGTCTTGAACTCCTGACCTGGTGACCCACCCGCCTCGGCCCCTCAAAGAACAATTGCAGTTTTCTGAACATACCATTTCTCTCATTTGCAAACTATCCCAATAACCTGTCTTTTTGGAAGACCTCTTCCACACCATTAAGTTCTGCCCAATGCAAGAATACAATGGCCACCTTCATCAGGCTAAGTCCTAACCACCCTTCCTTTACCTCTCTTCCTTACTTCTATGACTTGTTTAGACAGATTTCCTCTTTCCCTGCAGAACTGCACTTTTTCTTTTGTAGCATTTAACATGATGTACTCTAATATCTTCGTCCTGTTATCCTATCTTTTTCTCCAAAAATAGCTCCTTGAGGATGAAGCTATGTCTTTTTCCTCACTGCATCTCCAAGACAAAGCACAGAGCTTGGCAGAAAGAATATCTATTTACTGAATAAATAAATAAGCTCTTCTGCTTTAAATTTGTGAAATATTTGCCTATAACAACTAGGACTATTTTTGCTCATGAATTCACACTCTTGAAGATATTTATTACCTTTAAAATGACTATATTTTAAAAGGCATTTCAGTTTTGTGGTTGTACTCCTGCATACCAAGCCTAAGGATGTTTGAAAAAACTGTCCAGTTATGTTCAATATATGAAAAGTATAATTTACGAGAAAGAAAATCTGATGGATAAAAAAGACTCAAAACTATACTAATGTCTTTTTATCCAAGGAGCAACTCAAAAATTTTTAACATTTGTCTTTATAAAGACATGAAATTGTCTATAAAACAAAGGCATAGAGGTAAGACCAATGAATGGAAAGTATAAACAAAGCAGAGCTTCCTGAGGGTGAAGCTTACCCTCTGAAGGTGTGGAATGAGATGTGTCCCCCCATCACTAAGCAATCCAAGTGTGGATCAGATCAAATTATCAGATGGAGGTCGATTCCTCACCTGGTAGTGAAGGTTCTTTCTAATCCAGCAGTATGGTTTTGATTCTGATGATTTATAAATTTACCTGTGATACACATACAATTTTAGACCTGGAAAATATCTTAGAAGTTAACACAGAATCTCAGGGTAGAAACCTTAAAGAAAGTTATTGCATGAGCCTTTGAGTATGCCTGTTTGATCAAATAGCTAGAATTTCTATTATTTTAAGAGAAAGTCCGTTTTTAAAACTGAGATTAAGTTGTTTTCCATTTAGGATATTTTTAAATGATTATCTTTGAATGACAAACCTCTAACATATTAAATGAAGTTTGAAATAGAATTCCACAAACATCAGTTTTGCCTCGCAGCTGTTGACTGAGTATTCAGTGGGCAACTGGCAGTGTGTACATTTGGGTTGTTATCCAGGCATCACAAAACCATCATGTTGCAAAGTTGACCTTTGTTGTCATTTGGTCCCCCTTTTCTGCCCAAGTCCTACACCTACCTTATCTCTCAGGGCTTTACAGCTTTCTCCATGATTCCCAGATTCTTCCCTCTGTGATACCTAATCTGTAACCACTCATCCAGTTAGTGTGCCACAAACCTGTGGGCACATACCAAGCCACCTCAGTTTCTCCAGTAGACTGGTCTTTGGAGACAGATTTTAGACCACATACGTGTGGAGTCACATTTGGGTACAAGCATGCACTTCTGAACAGGGCTGCCACATTCAGCATTCCAAGAGTACAGTTCTTGACCATCAATTTCTTTTGCATTACAATTCATAAGGCTTAGACTCTAGGAAATAATCCCAGGACCTTTGTAATTCCTCCTGGGCTATCCATTCCTGGTTTTTTGCTCCATGGTGTTCTAACTTTTGGCCTATCCCATGATTTGTTGGTTAGATAAGAGTGTGTAAACATAAAAAGAAACAGAAAAGCCTGGGACAATTTACCAAAGACACATCAGTAAGTAAATTAATTCTATATCAAGTAGAAATCCTTGCTTACAGCATTAGTACTCCAGAATTTGTGCAACACTTCTCTCTTAACTACGTGTTTATTTCTCATTTCCTCAGGGCTCTGCTAAATGAATCATTATCTGATCTCTGAAAAATCATTTCACTAGATTATTAATGCTCAGCATTATTTATTATCTTCTCCCAGAAAATATTTGCATTTTGAGAGGTTCCCTCAGTGTCCTAATCAAAGTATTGATCAATATGTTAATTTTAGGCATCATTCTGGACATTTAGGAGACATATTAAATCTTAGAGAAAGCCACCTATGCTTAGTGCTATTCTAAATTGTGGTTCTGGTCATTAGGAAGTTTTTGAACCCATGCCCGAGAAAATGATCCAAATGTTGTTAGTGAGGGACCTGCCTTAGATCCAGTGACCACAGTTCAGCTTCCAGACTTTATACCGCATGGCATTGTAACCCTGGACATATATACTGGCCCGCTCTCTAAATGATTGTTGCCATGGCAAGAAACATCATTAGAATTTGCCGTAAGTCATTTGTTACAGATTGGAAATGCCCCCCTGAGAAACCCTTTAAATATGAAATATTTATTTACGAAGAAATGCCTGCGTTTTTCAACTACTCATTACAATGGGATTTAGAAAAGTCATCCTGTTGTTGAGGACAAAGGAAGTGACACACAGAACGGGTGTGGATAAATACCAGCAAGGGCTTTGCTCTCTCGGAGCTGGCATAGTGTTGTTATTTGGCAAGCTTTCTTTTTTTCCCTAGCTGGTTTATTCATCTTCTGTTTACAGAATCTTGAGCCTCTATTTATACTTTAAAGGCAACAGAACTTTACTTAGTTTCTAAGGCAGCATTGCCTTAGGAAGATTGTAGAACATATCCTGAGTGTGGCATTCGACCTTTAAAGATGGATTTGTTGTTCAACCCCAGAGGTAGACCTCTGCAACATATTATTTTAAAGAGGGCAGTGTAGTCCACTTCACCACAACCTAGAAAATAGCAAGCTATTTGCTCTCCAGCAGTGACCATTTTTTCCTAAACAAATGGAGATAATTGTCTATTTAATTTATGACTTGGGGCAAGTCACTTATTGCCTGAAAATATTCATTGGAAAAGCCTGGCATTTTCAGATTAAAATATGCTATAATTTGGGCCACAGTTGGTTATTTATTTTAATCTAATCATCTTCTTTCATTTTTGTATCAACAATATTGATTAAAGATATATATTTTTTAAAAACAGCTTCTTCCTCTTTCTACTAAATTACCTATTAAAGGCCCAGAAAAACATAAACACTCATAACAACAGAGAACACTCTAACTTACAAACAGCCCATTGCCAGAATATGGGGTAAATTTCTACTAATTACAAGGATGAAATAACTAGTCTGAAGTAAAAGGACCTTGATTAGGCCACAAGCCAAGTGGTGAGTGTCAGAGATTAGGTTTCATGAGTCTGTAAGTAAGAAAAAAAAAGGGTCCCACCTAAAGCAGTACAGAACATCAAAAAATGGAGAAGCATTTTAAGTTAGAGACTTTTAAGGAAAAACAAAGCTTATGCAGTCGCGACAACAGGTTTGGAATAACAAGAGCATTCACCAGATAGTTGGTAAAATTTTTAACAGATGAATCTATTAGCCAGTCATTGCTAAAAATATCTGGTTTTTGTCCTGCTTTACCTGAGGAAAGTTAATGAAATTGATCTGAAAGAAGATTAAGAGTCTCTGAGAGATACCCTCTACTCATCCTGTCAACAGTGCAGTTCTTACTGCAACTTACTATTGCAGTAAGAAAATACAAAAGCATTCCTGAAAACGGAAATACATATATTCCTTAGGTTGAAAGATTGCTAAGAAGAATCTAACAGCATTTTCTTAATATATGTAATAGTTTGGAATATTTTCCATTTTTACTCTAATTAACATTTATGACATTGACGGATTAGAATAAAAAGTTCTAAGGGTTCTCCTTCAAAAATCAGGTCCTAAACTTCAAGTTTAAAATTGACCCTGTTGGTAGTCCATGACAAAGCCTCTCCAAAATGCCTACAAAATACCCCCAAAGAGGAATTCCACTGAGAGTGATAGCAATATAGGTTGTTTCAGATCAACAATCAGCCAGAATACAAGTTGAAAAATGGACAAAATACTTTTAAAAATCTGCTTGAAAGTATCAGAAATCTGGCAAGGTAATGATAGTTGCGAGATCAAGATTTGAAAGAAGAGGGAAGTCAACTAACTTCCAGTTTCAAAACAAAAAGCTGCATGTGAATGGCCGAGAGGCTGAGCAGGTTTTTGGCAAATACAAAGAGATAGAAAAACAAAAGTTGGAGTTTAGAGCCCATGAAGGAAAGACCCTGGTAAAAAATGCCAGCTTTTCACTTACTCTCCTAAAGGCTACATCTTAGAAGTAATGGTAAAATGGAAAGAAAAGTCCTCACAAGGACTGAAATCAAAATTTGAGTCTTCTAAGTTTCTAATAGATTAATATAATGTGACTCTAGTTTAGTTGCCTACCTGAAGCAAAAGTGAATCTTATTATTATTAATGGAACATCATATAACACCTTAAAACTGCATTTTGTTTTCTACAACACAATGTCTATACACAAACAAAAATAATCAGGCATAAAAGAAGATAATAATTAACCAAAGCACAACGGAAAAATATAAAATAGAAATAAATCAGTAGGAAATTATGATATTGGATTTATCAGACATGAACATTTAAGTAACTATGCACATATACCATGTTCGTGAAATGGTAAACTGAATATACTCATTGCCCAAAATTGATAAATAGATTGAAAAACATACCAATCAAAATATCAGTGGGCTTTCTGAGTGGAAATTCATAAGCTAACATAAAATATGGTATGGAAATGCAAAGGATCTAGTATAGTCAAAATAATTCTGAAAAAGAAAAAATATTGGAGGACTTATACTACATAAACAGAATAGAGTATAGAAATATACCCATACTTTGGGGCCACACTCATTTGACAATGTGCCAAAGAAACTCAATAAGGGAAAGAAAGTATTTCCAATAAAAGGTTCTGAAGCAATTAGATATCCACATGGAGAAGATCAACTTCAGTCCCTATCTCACACCATATACAAATCTATTATTTATTTATTTGTTTGCTTGTTTGTTTTTCTTTTATTTCAATAGGTTTTTGGGAAATAGGTGGTATTTGGTTAAATGTGTAAGTTCTTTAGTGGTGATTTCTGAGATTTTTGTGCACCAATGACCCGAGAAGTGCACACTGCCCCCAATGTGTAGGCTTTCATCCCTCAACACCTTCCCACCCTTTCCCCCGGGTCCCCAAAGTTCATTGTATCATTCTTTATGTTCTCATAGCTTAGCTTCCACTTATAAGTGAGAACATGCAATGTTTGGTTTTCCATTCCTGAGTTACTTCACTTAGAATAACAGCCTCCATCTCCATCCAGATTGCAGTCAATGCCATTATTTTGTTCCTTTTTATGGTCGAGTAGCATTCCATAGAATATATGTACTGCATTTTCTTTTTTTAAAATTTCAATAGGTTTTTGAGGAACAGGTGGTGTTTGGTTACATGAATAAGTTCTTTAGTGGTGATTTCTGAGATTTTGGTGCACCCATCACCTGAGCAGTATACACTGTACCCAATGTGCAGTCTTTTATCCCTCATCTCCCTCCCATCCTTTCCCCTAAGTCCCAAAAGTTCATTGTATCATTCTTATGCCTGTCCGTCCACATAGCTTAGCTCCCACTTATGAGTGAGAACATATGATGTTTCATTTTGTAATCGAGTTCACTTCGAATAATGGTCTCCAGTTCCATCCAGGTTGCTGCAAATGCCGTTATTTTGCTCTTTTTTAAGGCTGAGTAGTATTTCATTATATATATATATACACACACACACACACACACACACATATATAATTAACCAAAGCACAGCAGAATTTTATATATATATAATATATGTAATTAACCAAAGCACGCATATATATATATATATATATATATATATATATATATGTATCTCACATTTTGTTTATCCACTTGTTGATTGATGGGCATTTGGGCTGGTTCCATATTTTTGCAATTGTGAATTGTGCTGCTATAAACATGTGTGTGCAAGTATCTTTTTCGTATAATGACTTCTTTTCCACTGGGTAGATAACCCAGGAGTGGGACTGCTGGATCAAATGGTAGATTTATTAATACTTTTAGTTCTTTAAGGAATTTCCACACTGTTGTCCACAGTGTTTGTACTAGTTTACATTCCCACCAACAGTGTAAAACTGTTCTCTTTTCCCCAAATCCACACCAACATCTATTTTTTTTAATTTTTTGATTATGGCCATTCTTGCAGGAGTAAGGTGGTATCACATTGTGGTTTTGATTTGCATTTCCTTAATCATTAATGGTGGTGTATTTTCAGGTTTTTTTTTTTTTTTTGAAGATTTAGGACTCTTTTTAGCAGTTCTTATAGTGCTGGCTTGGTAGTGATGAATTCTCTCAGCATTTGTTCATCTGAAAAAGATTTTATTTTTTTTCATTTATGAAGGTTAGTTTCGCTGGATACAAAATTCCTGGCTGATAATTATTTTGTTTAAGAAGGCTAAAGATAAGACCCCAATTCCTTCTAGCTTATAAGGTTTCTGCTGAGAAACCTGCTGTTAATCTAGGTTTTACTTTATAGGTTACCTAATGCTTTTGCTTCACACTTCTTAAGATTCTTTCCTTCATTTTGACTTTAGATAACCTGATGACAATGAACCTACATGATAATCTTTTTGTGACAAATTTCCCAGGTGTTCTTTGAGCTTCTTGTATTTGGATGTCTAGATCTTTAGCAAGGTCAGGGAAGTTTTCCTCAATTGTCTCCTCAAATAAGTTTTCCAAACTTTTAGATTTCTCTTCTTCCTCAGGAATACCAATTTTTCTTAAGTTTAGTAGTTTAACATAACCCTAAGCTCCCTGAAGTCTTTGTCCTTTTTTATAATTATTCTTATTTCTTTATCTTTGTCAGATTAAGTTAATTTGAAAGCCTTATCTGCAAGCTCTGAAGTTCTTTCTTCTACTTTTTAGATTCTATTATTGAAACTTTCCACTGTGTTTTTTTCACTTCTCCAAGTGTGTCTTTGATTTCCAGAAGTTGCAAGTGTTTTTTATTTATGCTATCTGTTCCTCTGGAGATTTTTTCATCCATAACCTGTATTATTTTTTAAAGTTCTTTAAGTTGGTTTTCACCTTTTTCTGGTGCCTCCTTAAGTAGCCCACTAATCGACCTTCTGAATTCTTTTTCTGGCAATTAAGAGATTTCTTCTTGGTTTGGATCCACTGCTGGTTAGCTAGTGTGATCTTTTGGGGGCATTATAGAACCTTGTTTTGTCATATTACCATAATTATTTTTCTGGTTCCTATTCATTTGGTCAGACTATGTCAGAGGAGAGATCTGGGACTCAAGGGCTGCTGTTCAGATTCTTTTTGTCCAGTGGGATCATCCCTTGATATGGTGCTCTCCCCTTTCCCCTAGGGATAGAGCTTCCTGAGAGCCAGACTGCAGTGATTGTTATTGCTCTTCTGGGTCTAGCCACCCAGCGGAACTACTGGGCTCTGGGTTGGTAGTGGGGAGTGTCTACAAAGAGTCTTGTGATATTTGATCCATCTTCACATCTCTCAGCCATGGGTACCAGCACCTGCTCCAGTGTGAATAACAGGGGAGTGAAGTGGACTCTCTGAGAGTCCTTGGTTGTAGTTTTGGTTAGTGTGCTGGTTTTCTTGAACGCTAGTTATGCTAGCATTGAAGTTGTAACATTAACAGACTCAGGACCTCTGGTTAGCCAAGAAGCTACAGGTGGAGGAATTAGCTGTTGTTTTCTCCTTCCTTGGAGCAGGGTTTTTCTGTTATGAGTTGCTGTAATGGCTTGAGTTGGTTGGCCTCCAGCCAGGTGGTGCTTTCAAGAAAGCCTGAGCTATGGTAATATAGGTGGGATACAAACTTGCCTTAAGGCCACCTGAATAAGTATTTTGGTTTCTCAGATGATGGGTGGTGCCATAGAGCTCCCATGGGTTTATGTCTTTTGCCTTTGGCTACCAGGGTGGGTAGAGAAAAGCCATCAGTTGGGGGCAGGGTTAAGCGTGTCAGAGCTCAGACTTTCCTTGGGCAGGGCTTGCTGTAGCCACAGTGGGGTATGGAGTGTGGTTCTCAGGCCAATGGAGTTATGTTCCAAGGGGGATTATGGCTGCCTCAGCCGCTTCATACAGGTCGCCAGGGAAGTGGAGGATAACTGGTAGTGATAGACCTCACCCAGCTCCCATGTAGTCAGCAAGACTAGTCTCACTCCTGCCATGCTCCCCCAACAGGCAACAGAGCCAAATTAATATCCAGGCCTCCAGTGCACAGGGCTGAGATCTTGCCCCAGGCTATAAGCCTCCCCACTGAGAAAGTAAGAAGGGCTTTCAGACCTCAGCCCTCAGCCCTCCCTGCCTGCCATAGCTTCTGTGCTCATATCTGTACTTCCTGTTCACCCCCCACTCTCCCTACATCTCTAGATTCTGAGCAAGAAAATTCCTGCTCAGTGAAAATTATTACAAAGATAAGCTGGAAGTGTTCTTCTCCAGTTGAACCTTCCCCAACTCCACAAGCTGCCTTTTCCAAGGACCCCCATGAGATAAAGTCAGAAATGGCTTCCCTGGGCTTCCCTGGGGACTGTGAATGCCTCAATGCTAAACATTGGGTACACATGGACACAAAGATGGACACATAATAGACACTGGGGCCTACCTGAGGGTGGAGGTGGTGGTTGGAAGGAGAGTAAGGATTGAAAAACTACTTATTGGGTACTATGCTCACTACCTGACTGATGAAATAAACCCCAGTGACACACAATTTACCCATGTAGCAAGTCTTCACATGAACCCCCTGAACCTAAAATAAATATTGGAAGGATATACTTTTAAAGAGACAAAAATAGAAATGTCAACATAGGTAAGATAAATGCAAACATAATCACAGTTGGGACATCTTGCATGACTGCAGGCAAGACAGAGCTTGTGTAGGGGAACTTCCCTTTATAAAACCATCAGATCTTGTGAGACTTATTCACTATAATGAGAAAAAGCACAGGAAAGACCCACCCCCATAATTCAATTACCTCCCATCGGGTCCCTCCCACAACATGTGGGAATTATGGGAGCTACAATTCAAGATGAGATTGGGGGTGGGGACACAGTCAAACCATATCATTCCCCCCAGCCCCTCCCAAATCTCATGTCCTCATATTTCAAAACCAATCATGCCTTCCCAAGAGTCCCCCAAAGTCTTAACTTATTTCAGCATTAACTCAAAAGCAAAGTACAAAGTTTTGTCTGAGACAAGGCATGTAGCTTCTATGAGCCTGTAAAATCAAAAGCAAGTTAGTTACTTCCTAGATACAATGGGAGAACAGGTATTGGATAAATACACCTGTTCTAAGTGGGAGAAATTGACCCAAACATAGGGGCTACAGGGCCCAAGTCCAAAACCCAGTGGGGCAGCCAAATCTTAAAGCTCCACAATGATCTCCTTTGTCTCCATGTCTCACATCCAGGTCACACTGATGTAAGAGGTGGGCTCCCACAGCCTTGGGCAGCTACACCCTTGTGGCTTTTCAGGGTGTAGCCCCCCTCCTGGCTACTTTCATGGGCTGACTTCGTCTGTAGCTTTTCCAGGCACATGGTACAAGTTATTGGTGGATCTACCATTCTGGGGCCTGGAGGGCACTGGCCCTCTTCTCATTACTGCACTAGGCAATGCCCCAGTGGAGACTTTGTGTGGGGGCTCACGCCCTACATTTCCCTTCCACACTGCCCTAGCAGAGGTTCTCCATGAGGGCTCCACTCCGACAGCACACCTCTGCCTGGATATCCAGGCATTTTCATACATCCTCTGAAACCTAGGTGGAGGTTCCCAAATTCTTGACTTCTGTGGACCCACAGGCCCAACACCAAATGGGAGCTGCCAAGGCTTGCAACTTGCACTCTCTGTGGCAAAGACCTGAGCTGTACATTGGCCCATTTTAGCCATGGCTGGGATGCAGGTGACCAAGTCTGTAGAGTGTACAAAGCAGAAAGGCCCTGGGCCTGGCCTACAAGACCACCTTTTCCTTCTAGGCCTCTGGGCTTGTGATGGAAGGGGCTGCTGTGAAGACCTCTGACATGCCCTGGAGACCTTTTCCCCATTGTCTTGGCAATTAACATTTGGCTCCTCATTACTTTTGAAAATTTCTGTAGCCAGCTTGAATTTCTCCTCAGAAATCACATCATCAGGCTGCAAATTTTCTCAACTTTTATATTCTACTTCCCTTTTAAACATAAGTTTCAACTCCAAGCCATATCTTTGTGAATGAATAAAAGTGAATGCTTTTATAATAATAATTTTATAATAATAATAATGCTTTTATTTTAACAGTACCCAAGTCACCTCTTTAATGATTTGCTGCTTAGAAATTTCTTCTGGCAGATCCCCTAAATCATTTCTCTCAAGTTCAAAGCCCCACAAATCTCTAGGGCAGGGGCAAAATGCTACCAGTCTCTTTGCTAAAGAATAACAAGAGTCACCTTTGCTCCAATTCCCAACAAGTTCCTCATCTCCATGTGTAACCAACTCAGTCTGGACTTCATTGTCCATATCACTATCAACATTTTTGTCAAAACAAGAAGTCTCTTGGAAGTTCCAAACTTTCCCAGATTTTCCTGTCTTCTTCTGAGCCCTCCAAACTGTTCCAGCCTCTGCTTATTACCCAGTTCCAAAGTCACTTTCACATTTTTGGATATCTTAACAGCAGCACCCCACTCCTGGTAACAATTTACTGTATTAGTTTATTCTCAAACTGCTAATAAAGATATATACGTAACTGGATAATTTACAAAGGAAAGAGTTTTAATTGACTCACAGTTCCACATGGCTGGGGAGGCCTTACAATCGTGGTGGAAAAGCAAGCACCATCTTGCATGGTCACAGGCAAGAGAGAGCTTGTGTAGGGGAACTCCCTTTATAAAACCATCAAACCTTGTGAGACTTATTCACTATCATGAGAAAAAGCATGGGGAAAACCCAACCCAATGATTCAATTACCTCCCAACGGGTCACTCTCATAACACGTGGGAATTACGGGAGCTACAATTCAAGATGAGATTTGAGTGGGGACACACACAAATCATATCAGAACTTAAATAGTTTTGGCCAGTTGCCATGGCTCATGCCTGTAATCCCAGCACTTTGGGAGGCCAAGGAATGCAAATCATTTGAGGTAAGGAGTTTGAGACCAGTCTGGCCAACATGACAAAAACCTGTCTCTACTGAAAATACAAAAAATAGCTGAGTGTGGTGGCACACACTTGTAATCTCAGCTTCTGCAGAGGCTGATGCAGGAAAATCACTTGAACGTGAGAGACAGAGGTTGCAGTAAGCTGAGATCACACTACTGCACTCCACCCTGGGCTACAGAGTGAGACTCTGTCTCAAAAAATAAAAATAAATACAAAACAAGAACTTACATGGTTTTAACGATTGGTCTTTAAAAAAATATTAAGACCCACTGATATCACCATGAAACATTTTTCTCTTTCTTAAAAGAAAGAGATGAAATTTATAGAGTATAACTATTGCTTCAAGCTGTTATACCTATATCTGTATGTTTTCCCTCCAGAATATTAGCTACAGGTTGCAACAAAGTAGAGAAGAATAAAAGGGAACACGTATAATGCTTGCAATATTCCTGTTAAAAGTTCATCTTTTTTTTTTCATTTGCCGGTTTCTTTCATGTATTTTTTAGAGAAAAAAGATAATCCTCTCCTTTAGTGCCTCAAATGGAATAAAAGCATCATGATTGTATGTTCCCATTGAACTTTCCCAAAGCATAATTTTAAACAAGGTGGTCAGGAAAAACTCACTAGTAAGATTACATTGAATGAAGACTTAAGAGAGTAAGCCATGCCATTGGCTGGTGAAAGTGCTGCAGGCAGAGGAAAGGTCAAGTTCAAAGGCACTAAGATAGGCCAGGGAGGGAGGGGTGTACAGTTCATGTTGGGCTTTATAGTTCATTTGGTCTTTACTATGAGTGAGATGGGCACTTACTGAAAGTTTCTGAGCAAAGTAAATGATCTCCTTTATCTTTTAAAGGAATTACTCTGGATGTTGTATGGAAAATAACCTTGAGACAGGGTGTAGGTGGAGTAAGAGTGGACGAAGGAAGCTCAGTTATGAGGCCACTACCATAATCAAGGTGAGAGATATTGATGGCTTGGCCCAAGATGATGTTCTGTAGAATGATGAAAAGTGCTTAGGTTCTGTATATATTGGGAAGGCAGAATCAACAGAATTCAGACAGGTTGAATACTAAGAATTAGAAAAAGAGGAATAAAGCTTATTAACTTTACTACTTTTCAACTTACCAAAATCAACAATACAGTGATCCCACCACCTTTTAAAACTGTCTTTTGTCTCCATTCATGGGCACATTTTCCTTTTGGCATAACAGCAACTTTGTGCCTACAATCATAAATGCTCCTTTGTATATACTTCATCTGCCATGTATCACGCCCCTTCCATTGAACTCACATGGAACTCACTTGCCTTGTTAATTCAACTCTTGGCCTAATGTGTACTTGAATCTAGAGCTGGCATAGCTAGAGAAAAGCGTGAGTTCAAGCTTACTGATCTCACTTTAAACTTATTACCGACAACCTCAAGCTAGACTTTAGAGTTGCCGGCAATCTTACAATACCCTAATCCAGTTTTACTTCCCATATTTTCTAGATGCCACAACTTCTCTTTCTCAAAATTCCATCAACCCCTTTCCTGTTATCTTTCCATTGATGGCCTTGCTTCTTAAATTCCTGAGAAAATAGAAGTGATCAATAGAGAATTTCCACAAGCAGCAACTAACCCAACCACTCTCCCATCTATATCAATATCCATATTCTCTGCCTTACTTCCTATTACTACAAATAAACAGTCCAATTCCTTATTAAAAGCCAACCCATCCTCTTGAACCCTGATTCCCATCTTCTCTTTTATATTCAAAGACATGTCTTGGTCTTTTTTCCTACATTATCAAGTTTCCCTGTGTATCAGACCATTCCCATCAATATTCAAATAGATATTGCATAATATTTCCTCTTTTACTAACATTCCATTTCTCTGCTTCCCTTTACAGCAAATCTCTTCCAAAAAGTATGTTTCTTTATTGGTTCAATTTCTTCTTTTTCCATTTCTCTTGAATAGATTCCAATCAAGTGTTTCTTTGCATCACTTCATCACAGTAACCCTTCTCAAGATCCTCCTTCTCCTCCACATTGTCTAGTCCAGTGGCGAGATGCCAGTCCAAATCCTAATCCTACTTGACCTATCGGTGGCATTTGATGGCACTGAACACTCTTTCCTTAAAATAGTTTTTCATACAACTTTGGGAACTTTTTTTTTTTGTGTGTGAGGGGGCTCTCCTCTCCCTTCACTGGCAGTACATTCTTTATTTTTTTTTGTTGGATCCTCATTTCCCTGAACTCTAAATGTCAGATGACCAGCACTCAGTCCTTAGATGTCTTCTCTGTCTACATTCACTTCCTTTGTGATCTCATCTAGTTTCATAGCAATAAATAATACTTATATTCTGATGCCTCCAAATTTATATCTGAGATCTTTTACCAGAACTTTATATTTGTATATCCAATTGTATAACTGTGTATTGTTATTTGGTTTGGGTGTCTAGTTGGAATCTCAAAGTTAACATGGCCACACTCAAATTGCTCATATGCCCTGTGCCACAAAACCTGCTCCTCTCACATTGTTGTCCATCTCAATGAATGAAAATACCATTCTTCTAGTTGCTATGACAAGACAGTCTGAGTCCACCTTAAATTTTCTCTATGTTTCATACCCCACATCCCTGGGAAAACTCTATCAGCTCTATCCTTAAATTATATTCAAAATTTGGCAAATTTCTACCAACTCCCCAGATACCACAATAATTTTAGTCACCAATTCTTGAAGTAGCCCCTGGACTGGTCTTCCCCATTCTGTCCAGGCCCCCTTCTGACTATTCATCACACAAGGAGCTAGACTGATTCTTTTAAAATGTAAGTAATCTTCAGTTCCTTCAAAAATCTCATTTCCAATAAATGCCAAGTCCTTCAATAGTGGCCTAAAAGACCCTACACATTTTGACCTCCTTAGTCCTTCTTGAATTTCCTTTATTTCACCCTCTTTCTCACCAAAACAGCCAAAAACTTAATCACTTCCCCACTGCATTAGTCCGTGTCCTCTAGATAAACAAAACCAGTAAGATGATAGATTGATTGATCAATTTATTATAAGTAATTGGGTCACAATTATGGAGGCTGGAAATTCCAATGTCTCAATTCAAGTTCAAAAACTGGGAAGATGCTATAGACCATGAAGAGTCTATATCCCAGGTCAAAGGCTATAAGGCAGGATAATTTTCTCTTACTTGATAGAGGGTCAGCTTTCTGTTCTTCAGTTGGTTGGATGAGGCCCATCCACAGGGAAGGCAGTCTGTTTCACTCAGTCTTCCGATTTAAATGTTAATCTCATCTAAATACACCCTCACAGAATCACCTAGAATAATGTTTGACCAAATATCTGGGTACCTCATGGCCCAGTCAAGTTGACATAAAATTAACCATCACACCTACGAAGGACTTTGGCGTTTTCTGTTCCTTCTTAGAACATTCTTTTCCTAGATATCCACGTGACTCTCTCCTTTACTTCCTTCAGGTCTCCTCTGAAATGTTGTACTATCAGAGCGGTGTGCACTCTGACCCCCACTGAATCACATTGTCACTTCCTGGTGCCCCTTCCTACTGCTATTTTTTCCCTTAGCATATGCCACCACTTGTTGTAGTGTGTATTTATTTATTTATTGACTGTCTTTCCTTCCTCTACCCCTACTTGCATGTGAGCCATACGAAGGCAGGGATTTTCTTTTGTTTTGTTTTTTTTTGAGACAGACTCTCGCTCTGTCACACAGGCTGGAGTGCAGTGGCACGATCTCAGCTCACTGCAAGCTCCGCCTCCAGGGTTCACACCATTCTCCTGCCTCAGCCTCCCGAGTAACTGGGACTACAGGCGCCCACCACCATGCTCAGCTAATTTTTTGTATTTTTAGTAGAGACAGGGTTTCACTGTGTTAGCCAGGATGGTCTCAATCTCCTGACTTCGTGATCCACCCACCTCAGCCTCCCAAAGTGCTGGGATTACAGGCGTGAGCCACCGCACCTGGCCTTGTCTATTATATTCACTGCTGAGTACCCAGAGTCTGGCATAGGGTAGTCACTTAGTGAATATGTGTTGAATGAGCTAATACTTGATTACAGCCATAAAAATGACCTCGCCAATACAATGCAGAGAAAAGAGGGAGAATGAATGCAATTTACACTTGCCGAAATGATGATGTGATATCCTCTTGAGTTTTAGTATTCTGAAGAATTTTCCTCTTTTTCCTCTAGTTACATATATTACATTCATATATAAATATATATTATATACAAAAACTGAAGTATATAACTTCAGTTTTTGTATATAATATATATTTATATATAAATGTAATATATGTATATTTTATATAATATATATTTATATGTATGCATGTGTGTGTGCATTCAAGGGTCCTGCCCATGTATACCCTGTTATGTTCTTGATTCTGCCTGTGTCTGAACTGCAAAGAAAATAACATTTTAATCTGAATTCAATTTTGTTCCTCAAATCTTAAAAAAAAAATGCAGTAGAAAGAAATACTGGTTCATGGGGCACGTTAGCATCATTAATTCTAGTTGCTTTAGTTGCACAGTTGGTCAGTCCATGGCAGATTCAACACAGGCACTCTCAAAAAGTTGTCACTATGTTATAAAGCAGGGTTTGACAAACTATGGACTACAGGCAAATCTGTTTCATTGCCTATTTTTACTAAAAAAAGTTTTCTTGGAACACAGTCACTTTCATTTATTCATGTATGGTCCATGGTTGCTTGCTCTATAATGGTAAAACTGTAACAGAGACCGTATCACCCACAAACAAATATTTAGTATTTTGTTCTTTACAGAAAATGTTTTCTGACCCCTGCTCTAAAGAATATGGCATAACATAAAGCAGCGGTCCCCAAACCCCAGGCCACGTACTGGTCTGTGACCCATTAGACCAATACTAGTCGAACACAGCAGGAGGTGAGCAGTGGGTGAGGCAGTGAAGCTTCATCTGTATTTATAGCCTCTCCGCATCTCTCACATTACCACCTGGGCTTTGCCTCCTATCAGATCAGCAGTGGCTTAGATTCTCATAGGAGTGTAAACCCTATTGTGAACTGCGCGTGCAAGGGATCTAGGTTGCACACTCCTTATGAAAATCTAATGCCTGATGATCTGTCACTGCTTTCCATCACCCCCAGATATGACCATCCAGTTGCAGGAAAACAACCTCAGGGTTCTCACTGATTCTACATTATGGTATATATGTATGCATATATACATATATATACATACGGTATATATGTATATATGATTCTACATATGGTATATGGTATATGTATAATTATTTCATTATATATTACAGTGTAATAACAATAGAAATAAAGTGCACAATAAATATAATGTGCTTGATCATCTCTAAACCGTCCCCCCACACTTGTCCATGCAAAAATTGTCTTCCACAAAACCAGTCCCTGGTACCAAAAAGGTTGGTACCAGGGGACCACTGACATAAAGGATTGACAATAGGACAGATATATGAAAGGAGTTAGGAGGAATGGGAGGAAGGGAGGCCTTGCATAATCGACTAGGCAATGTGGGATAAGGGAAGTAAGATCATGGTCATAGAGAAAACTGGTCAAATGTATGGAAAAAGATAAATATTGGCAAAAGAGTGTTCCTCTGCAGGGAATAATATCACCGAAGAGCAGCAACTGCAATGTTGCAAATAATCTGTGCCAGTTGGACTGGAGTTCGTTGAAACAAACTGCTTATAAATCATGTGTAAATCCTTGACAGAAAGAGACCTGCAACAGAACAAGAATGATATCATAGCTCAATAAAAATGTTTAGCAGAAGAGAAAAATGGAAATGCCTCATCTTTTTAGGCTTGGGAAGAAAAACAGGTTGTTAGTAGCACAGTAAAGGGAGGAGAAAGACCTGACGGGTCAGCACAGCTGCTTCTTTTTCTGCCAGATCTTGTTACTGCTTATTCCATCTACACCTCAAAGCAAACACACATGTTCATACTGGTCTTTTGTGAAGCTGATTCTTTTGAGGATTACCTATTGGGAAAAGACTTATGTTGGAGCAAAGAGAGGTGATATTAACCATAGCCGTCTCAGTTATAGGTGGGCAGAACTGAGCAGGTGTTGGTACGAGAGGGAATTAGAGCATTCAAACAGTAGTTCCCACAGGACTGGGGACAGAAGAGAAAGAGGTGAAGCCACTGAGGCATTAGGAGCCAGTACCCCTTTAGACCTCATGCATAACTGCACAAAGCCCAAACTCCAGCTGCCTTTGTCTGCTTAGTTCAAGGGCACAGAGAGCTGGAAGTTCTGGAAAATACCAACACCACTGCCGCTCTGTCCCACCTCCCACTCACCAGCAGCCCTCCACAAATGACTAAAGGGAATGGGCAATAAATGCCCCAAATCTTATATCTCGTCAGGGATAATTCTGAAGCAGGTGCCCTATATTGTTTTCCTGGAGTCCTCCTGTGGGACTGTGCTGCTATCAGCCACAGTGACAGGTGACTCGAGAACATACCCCTTCCTGTCTCACTCCCCCGTTCTCTCCTTCCACCCTGGGAGCACTTAGAATCATTGTCTCCAGATCTTCTTTTAGAGGAATCCAAAAAAATCTGTCTACAATGAGGGGAGAGGTGGCATGAGAAAACTTACATGAGGGTATGTCCAAATTGGTTTTGGATCATAATCCCTAAAGACACAATTCCAACTGTTGGAATTCCTAAAGATCAAAATCCCTAAAGTCTAAAATTCCAAATGTCTAAAATCTCAAAAATTACAATCACAGGATCACTGTGTCTTATTAGATGGAACTACTACCTTGTTACTGTCTTTTTACTGAAGAAAATTGATTTCAATGGAATCCCCAAACCATAATGACAGATTTGGAATTAGGATCCATTGAGGATACTACAAGTGAATTTCAAGGTATTACCCATAAAGTTGTACTTTTCCGTTCAGTCCAATGCATTTGGCAGAAAATTCAAGTGAGTGGATTGGCCATATGACATGGTAATTATGAAAACTTTAGTTTAATAATGAGTCATTTGTCTACATTGCATTCCTTCCAGCTGATGACATCCCAGGATCTTTTAATGAATTAAAGCTGCATTTGCTTGAAGAAGCCAGTTAAGTTACCAAATGGTTAAAAAATAATTATATGCATGGTACTATAAGAAAATATTTATGAAACAGTGGTGTTGTTCCATCATCAGTATTGTTTCTACCAAATTTATGGTCTGTATATGATCATATGTGGAATTGATTTCCAAATACCCAAAACAACATGGAAGCATCACACAGAAGATGGGAAAACTTAATAGGAAATTCTCATGTTGCTGTATATTGAATCATAGAAAAATTTCAAAAAGGACAGCACCATGTGGAAAATGAATGTGAAATATTCTCCCAGGAGAGCCACATTTTAAAATTTAAAAAAGGCAGCTACTCATTCTGATGCAAGACTTCAAAATATAGCTAATGAGTGCAAAAGTCAGTCAGCTCTTATGGACTATCTCTGTGTAATTACCCATAATCTATCCCTGTAATACACTTTTTCATATATAGAAATTTCCTTTTAAGATTTTTCTTTTCTTTTTTTTCAGCTTTCCCCCCACTATTTGAAATTGACAAAATTATTTTTTACAATGTGCTATGCTGTGCATTTCATCTTCACATCATTTTCAATACTGGAGGTATAAATTGGATGAAAACTTTTAGAGAGTTGTCATTTGTTTTATGCATTTTTTTTGCACATGTGACCACATGAAAGTGTGTTATCACTATGCTGACTTCGTGTATAAGTATTGTGCATATATTTGTAAACATTGAAACTTTCTCAGTAAGTAAAGAGATGTCCTTTATGTACATCTGCATTTGCGAAAGATAAAATTTCTTGAGATGTTTGTTCTTGGGAAATCAGATTCTCACAGACATGAAGAAATCAAATGTACATATCTCTATTGTAGTATTCATTCCAAAAATATTTAATCTAAATGTAGTTATGAGACAACAATTAGTCAAATCCAGATTATGACACAACCTGGGCTCCTCGAAAATGTCAATGCTATGAAAAACAAAAAACAAGGATAACTCTTCTAGAGTAAAGAGGACTAAAAGGACATGACAACCCAAAGCAGGGACAGTCCTGAGTGCATCCAAGATTTAAAAAAAAAAAAAAAAAACCAGCCTAGAAATGTCTGACTCATTTTCCCTTGAGATGACTTTTGCCTGCGGCTCACAAGCCAGGAAAGGTACCAGTCTTTCTTTCCAAAACACCATTTCCACACTCAATTATACATTTATACACCATTTCCACACTCAATTATACATTTATACACCATTTCCACACTCAATTATACATTTAAGGGGTGGGGGTATTTCTGATAACCAGACTTCTACGTAAATATTTCTCAGTCTTAATTCTTTTACTATTTTCTATTTGTTCTTTTATTAGAACAGAGGGTTATACATTTTTTTCAGCAATTTGTATTTAAAACAGCATTAGTTTAAATTATTTCAATTAGAATTTTCCCCATAATCTCAGACCCACACAGTCTTACCTTAGCAATAGTCCTAACATAACGTTTTCATTTGTTTAGGCTTTGAGAAAGCATAGGTAAGAATTCATTTAAATGGAATCATTGAAGCTTTAAAAGAAATAGCCAGCCTTGAATAGAATATTGGACAGTATGGAATATGTTTTATAACTATCCTGGATTTTGAGTTTTTTGTTCCCTTGCTTTTTTTTAAAACTAAAATACATTGAGGTATAATTTATATGCAATAAAATTCATTCATTTTAAGTGTGTGGTTTGATAAATTTTGATGAATGTGTAGTGTCATTTAACTACCACCAAAATCAAGATAAAGAACATTTCCACCACTACAAAAAGGTCCCTCTTGAGTCATGACCCTTTGTAGACATTCCCTTCTCTCCACTCCTAGTCCCTGGCAATCACTGATTTACTTTCTATCTCTATAGTTTTACATTTTGAAGAATGTCACATAAATGGAATCATACAGTATATAAATTTGTGTGTCTGGATTCTTTCACTTAGCATATTTGAGATTCATCCACGTTTTAACATGTATCACTGGTTTGTTCATTTATTTTACTGAATACCATTTCATTTTGTGGATGGACCACATTTTGTTTATCCATTGATTGTTCAGCTAATGGATAGTTAGATTGTTTCTAGATTTTTTGATATTATGTAAAAGCTGCTA
Source organism: Theropithecus gelada (assembly GCF_003255815.1). Classification (NCBI taxonomy): domain Eukaryota; kingdom Metazoa; phylum Chordata; class Mammalia; order Primates; family Cercopithecidae; genus Theropithecus; species Theropithecus gelada. Next base: position 70,400,601 of record NC_037670.1, read on the forward strand.
TAAACAGTCACATGCAGGTCTTTGTGTGGACATATGTTTTTATTTCTCTTGGACAAATACCTAGAGCAGAATGGCTGTCAGATGGTAAGTATATATTTAATTTTATGAGAAAATGACAAACTGTTTTGCAAAGTGGTTATAACATTTTGCATTTCCACCAGCAATATATAGATTTTTCAGATGCTCCATTTCCTTACCAAAACTCTGCATTATCAGTTGTATTAATCATATTCATTCTGGTGAGTGAGGAGTCGTACATCATTAGTTTCATTTGCATTTCTCTAATGTCAGTTTTTAACATTATCACATGTGCTTGTTTGACACCAATTTATACAAAATAGAATGCAAAGATTTTTATCGTTATTATGTTGAATTTACAGATTATTTGGGGACAGAATTGATATCTAAGTCATACAGAGGCTCTCAAGCATGGGACCAGCGTCTCCTTGGGTTCTGGTGAGACCTCAGGAGGCTCTTAGTTGTGGTGAAAGGGAAGGGTTTCAGATGCATCACACAGTGAGAGAGTAAGTAAGAGAGTTGAAGGTGCCAGGCTCTTCTAAACAATTAGATCTCACATTAATTCATTACCAAACTGAGCCATTTGTGAGGGGTCTGGCCCCATAACTCAAATACCTCCTACTAGGCCCCCCTTCTAAAAATGGAAACTACATTTCAACATGAGATTTGGAAGGGACAAACATGCAAACTGTATCAATATATTTACATAACATTTTGTTGATGTGATGAATTACAGTGACTTATTTTTTAGTGTTAAACCAAATTCACATTCCTTTACCAAACCCTATTTTGTGATGATTTACTAACTTTTCTGTATGATACTGGATTCAATTTGTTAATATTTGGCTAAGAATTTTTGCTTCTATGTTTGTGAGGGATATTGGTCAGCAGCTTTCTTTTCTTAAAATGTCTTTGTCTAGTTTGGTTATCAGCATAAAGCTGGTTTCATAAAATAATTTGGGAAAAGTTGCATCCTCATCAATTGCCTGGAAAAAAATGTGTTCAATTGATATTATTTTTTCTGTAAATGTTTTGTAGAAACCACCAGAATAGTTCTCTCAGGCCAAATTTTTATCTATCTATCTATCATCTATCAATCATTAATTTTTTTGTGGAAAAGTTTTAAACTATATATTCCATTACTTTAATAAATATAATACTGTTAAGATTATAATTTCTTTTTGAGTGGGGTTTGGTACATTGTGTCTGTCAAGAAATTTATATTTTGGGGGCATGCTTCCTCAGGACCTTTTGAGACTGTTCCTCAGGCCATGGTCACTCATATTGGGTCAGAATAAACCTCTTTAAATATTTTACAAAGTTTGTTTTAACTGGTACCCAATATAGGGGCCTTGGAGAAACTCAGGACCCCCTGAAGGAGGCACCCAAACTCAGAGCTAAGGTATTCGGTTGATGCAAAAGTAACTTCAGTTTTGCCATTTTGCAATTACATTTGCACCAACCTAATACAAACATGGGCCCATTGAAAGCCCTCTGACTTTGAGTTTCTCCTTAGATAGAACTGGTAAGTCCTCCTGAGCCCCAGGCTTCATGCTTGGTTGATGTTCCTTTGGTTTATTCTTAGCTGGTTATTTTCCCAGGAAGTTATTGTTTGGGATCTTAACTCTGATTCAGAAGTGCATTCTAAAGGGTCTTCTGTGTTGTCTTTTTCTCCCAAAATTAATCTAAATTGGCACCTCCGTACATTTGCTCAAGAAACCCAACTGTACTTTGTGTAGATGAATGAGAGACTGAGCTTCTCAACCCCACTACACTGAACCCCAGACTACAGTTCAGTTCCTGCCTTTAAAAAAGGAAATGAATCCTCTAAGAATGAGAAAGGCAAGGAGAAAGACCCCCTTTGGGCACTCTGGTTGGTTTTATGGTGCCTCTGCTTGCAAGTATTTGTGCAAACGGGAAAATTCAAAGCCATGTTAGGTTTTCTAGGACTCCAGTTGGTTACATATTATGGTCTGTTCTTGTACACATTTTTAAACAGATGGGCAAATTACATCAGGAAAAATTCAGAGTGTAACAGTCGACTTGCAACTATAGAGTTAAATATAGTTTCTTAAGTTCTCTGTCTTTATTTTCTTCTATGCCTGCCTCAAATCCACTGTTACTTTTCTACCAGCATTGAGATAAAAGCCACTGTTTATGACATTACTAATTCAAGGCTATTTGGGAGATTTTGTTTTTCTTACACAGTTCAGCCGGTTCTAGCTAAAATGTAAGCATTGAGAATTTAACCCCAAATTTACTTTAAAAAAAGAATAAAAGAGGTTTTAAAATCAAATTTCTATGGAAAATTTTTTACCTAAAATTTTGGTCCACAGCCTTTATTGCATTATCAGTCAGGGCAACTAAAGTTTAGCTATATGAACAGGTCCCAATCTTGCCAGAAATAATTTGAATCCAGTCATCTTTTGTAAACCAGTAAGTTCATATGCTATCTCATGGCTAGGGTCCCAAAGTAAAAGTCTCTCTCTCTCTCTCTCTCTCCCTATCACCCCCTCCCAACCCTGTGTGTGTGAGAGTTTGTGTTTAGGTGTGTTTCTATGGATGTTCCTGTATTATGTTATGTCTACCTGGTTCCAAATTGGCTTATAAATAAAGAAGTACTCATAAATTAAGTAAATAAGCCCAAGCGCCTTTCAAGTTCATGTAACTTAAGTAGATCATTAATAAATAAGCTGGCTTTAAAATTATTGGTAAAATAAAACTAGACATATATTCAGAATTGTCAGCATACATTTTTTTTGCCTGAGTTTATTGCTTATATAGTTTTTGTATTTATATTTTAAGGTGTCATGATTTGGCACAAAGGTTATAAAACTGTAAATCCAGGCTAAAACAGAATGATTTTTGTTTGTGAACTTTTGATAAATAAGACTAATTTAATGTTGTTGATTTAATGAAAACAACTAAATCCTCTGGATTATCAGCAAAAAAAATATTTATATGTTTAACTTTAAGGTTCCGATTTAGGTGAACACCTGATATTCACAGGCTATAAAACTGGTTGACAAGGAAGTAACTTTAAATGATGACTAGCTTTGTGTAATGCCTCAGTTCTCATAAGTAATCTAGGTAAACTGCTGAAAATGAAGAAATTGAGTAAACGTAAATGGGATAAATGCTTATAGGTGAATTTTTATGTAGTTTAAAATCTCAAAATTATTTCGGATTAAGTAACAGGTACTCATTAATTGTCTGGGTCATTTCCAATTAGGAAAGAGTTATAGTTGAAGAACCACATTTCTAAAAATTATAGATTGGTTTCATCTATAAAAAGCTAACAATTGTTAGACAGTTTGGGATTTCTTGCTTCCTAGGTTTTCACTAAAATTCAATGCTACCAAAAATAAAAATTCTAGTTGGCATATAATTCTATGTATAAAGTGTGCCAAAGAAGATGTGTTTTTAAGAAAATAAGTAAATTATAACAAAGACATAAAGTTGTATTCTTATTGAGAAAAAGAGTAATTTTGTGCAATTCAGAAGTTATTGAAAGGTTATTTATGAAAACAGTGAAAAGGAACCGATAAATAGGAGAGAGAGAGTGAAATGATGAAAGTTACAGATGTGAAGATGTATTTTTGGTAAGAAAGATTAAGAAGAAAAGAGAATAGTTTTATTTGAGAAAGAATCTTGTACAGCAAATTTTTGTCCTAAAGTAAAACGACTGGTTATTTTTAAAACAAGGACATTTAAGACAAAACAGAAAGTCCAAGCATGTTTTAACTGGTCTGTGTAAGTTGTGATAAGGTTCATAAAAATAGAAGTTATGAAAGAAAATTTTGTATGCGATTAAGTTGGCTATAACTGAAAGGAAAGTATTTATAATATTCTTCCTAGATATTGAACTTTGATACTAAAAACACTAATACAAAACTTAGCAACAAGATTAGAACAAGTTTTTCTCAAAGTATTGATTTGCTTTTAAGGAAATTGTAAAATACTTTGATTTTTAAATTCTATAATCTGTTTCTTTTAGAAACTTCTCAGATTGATACATCAGAAGCTCAATTTCTGCTGTATCTTGCTGCTTTCAGCTTTTTCTCCCTTCAAGAAGGCCTGAGATGGAAACTCTCTCTTTCAACTTTTTGTCGGCCCCTGTAACTTTTTTTCCTCCAGTTCTAAATCTGTTGTTATGGCCTGGTGCTGAAATATTTTATCTGAAGGTTTAAAAGGGCAATGGTTTTCTCCAGTATAACTTAATTCTACACTGTTGGCTTTTCTTAATATGTTTAGGGGTCAGGAGCCCTCTAAAGTTTTGCTGAAAAATCAACTCACAAAACACAGATTGCTTAAAGAGAAGGCATGCAGATTTGTTTGGTGTGCATATGCAAGCGTCTTCAGAAATGAAGAACTAAGATACAAAGAGAATTGTCCACTTTTATGCCTAGATTCAACAGAGTATGGACATTATATAAAAATATGATTGAACAAAAAGTCATAATCTAATGCTAGTAGACGAAGTGGGGAAACCCTGCAAGGCTGATCTGTCTAGATGCCTCTTAACTTTTCTGAGATGCCTTCTTTTCTTCTTTCTGGGTATGGGGTTCTTATGGTCTACAGTCAAACAAGGTAGGTCAGATATTAATAATTTCATTATGGCCAGTTCTTGCACAGAAAGGAGCAGTAAACATTGGGGTAATATTTTTAGGCTTTATGGCTGTCTTTGAGAAAAAGGGGTTCTGTGTTTTAGGACCTGCCTTGAGGAAGATAGATTCTAGTTTCTATGACCAGCCTTGAGGGAAAATGGGACTGAGAGACAGAAGGACAGGAGACAGAGAAAGAAAAACTTTTACTTCTGAGGCTGCTTGTGAGACTTTCATTTTGGTGTATTGTTTTCAGAGCCCCAACATATGACCAAAGTGTTCAACAAGGCCAGGTCAGTCACGCTGTGACTAAGAACCACATATCCCCTTGCTCAGGTACTAGTTTTCCAGTTTCCTCTAAAATACAGTGTTTACACAGGAACCTGGACACACTCTTCCCGTGTCCTACTGATGTAAGTACCCTGTTCATCAGGGTTGACTCTCAGGTTATCCAAATCCACTTCCCTTAAGGGTGAACAGTCCCATTGCAAAAGGTTCTTCTTCACCTTTTTGATAACTAGCCTGAGAAACAAAGGTTTTAACATAAGTCCTGTATTGTTTAATTAGGTTTTCTGATTATTTAGGAAAATGGAACATTAAAAGATTTAAGGTTTTTACACACATGTAAAGTTTTTATTGCTTTTGAAGTCTTGATTACCACTCTGGTGAAATGAATAACTATTATTTTACAGTGACCTGTGATTCTGTATTAATCAAATGTTTTGAACCTTTTTTTTTTCGAGATGGGGTCTCACTCTGTTGCCCAGGCTGGAGTGCAGTGGCATGATCTCTGCTCACTGCAACTTCCGCCTCCCGGGTTCAAGCAATTCTCTGATCTCACCCTCTTGAATAGCTGGGACTTCAGGCACTCACCACCACACCCAGTTACTTTTTGTATTTTCAGTAGAGATGGGGTTTCATCACATTGGTCAGGCTTATCTCGAACTCCTGACCTCAGGTCATCTGCCTACTTCGGCCTCCCAAAGTGCTGGGATTACAGGGGCATTTACCTTTGTTAAATGGTTTTAACAAAAAACTTATGTTTTACACATTGTAGTTGCTACAAATCTGTAACTAAAACCAAGATTAGAGTAACTTAAGGCATAAGACATAAGTCAGTTTTGTAACCTTGCCTTTCTGCTTTTTGTTTTTGGTTCTTCTGTTGCTTGAAAGGTTTTAAGGGTTGATGAATGCCTGCTCACCTCCATTCCTGTCTGACCTAAAACATTTAATTGGTTATAAACCTTTGGCTTGAAGTCACTTGGCCATAGGGGTCCCACTGAGGGACAGGATAGACCTAGTGTAAGTAGCCACACCATACCAGCAAGGATATGGGACAGACAAAATAAAATTTGTCTATCAATGCTGCCTCTAGCAAATCTTAGCCAAAAAGGAGAGAATGTAATCTGAAAATAAAATCCTAAGCCCCAAGAACTGACTGAATGGAATATCTCCTGGCTAAGAGGACTCCAGAGAAACATGAAAAACTTAATTCCCAGACATGATATGAAGGGAGAATGGACACGCCTTGTTACACCCTTTCCCTTTTGGAGCTTAGACACAGCTAATCAGCATCAACATTAAAATAGAGACCATACGATTGACAAAACAGACAGACAATAGACTCTGTGGCAATAAAATACTAATTTTTTGTTTTTTTTTTATTTTGAGAGAGGATCTCACTTTGTTGCCCAGACTGGAATGCAGTGGTGCAATCATGGCTCACTGCAGCCTCAAATTCCCAAGCTAAAGTGACTCAACCACTTCAGCCTCCCAAGTAGCTGGGACCACAGATATACACCACTATGCCTAGCTAATTTTTGAAGATACCAAATTTCAAACTGACGCTGGCATAGCATCACATGACAGGTAGCAGACCCCGAAGGAAATAAATATATTTTATCCCAAAATATATTTTTTGAATTTTTTATTTTTGATACGGAGTCTTGCTCTGTTGCCCAGGCTGGAGTGCAATGGCACAATAGCTCACTGCAACCTCTGCCTCCCAGGTTCACATCATTCTCCTGCCTCAGCCTCCTGAGTAGCTGGGACTATAGGCACCCACCACCACGTCCAGCTAATTTTTTGTATTTTTAGTAGAGATGGGGTTTCACCGTGTTAGCCAGGATGGTCTTGATCTCCTGACCTCATGACCTGCCCGCCTGGTCCTTCCAAAGTGCTGGGATTACAGGTATGAGCCACCACACCTGGCCTTTTGAATATTTTTAAATGGCCCTACAAAGCTCTCTTTTGTGGGGGAAATTTGTATCTGTAGAGAATCTCTATTAATGGACCCATGCCTTTCCTTTCCGGCTGTCCTTGGATCTAGGAGAGATTAAGAGTCTGGCACCTTTTGAGGTTCAAAAGGAGAAATTTACCACATATTCTTTCTGAAACCTGCTACCTAAGAGGCTTCATCTACATAACAAGAACCTTGGCATCCACAACCCCCATCATCTTAACTCAAGCATTTCTTTCAGCTGACTTCCAGTTTTTCTTCAACCAATTGCCAATCAGAAATCTTTGAATCCACCTATGACCTACAAGACCCTGCTTCAAGATGTCCCATCTTTTTTGGGCTGAGCCAATGTACACCTTACATGTATTGATTTATGTCTTTGCTCATAACTCCTGTCTTCCTAAAATGTATAAAACCAAACTGTAAGTTGACTGCCTTAGGCACAATTTCTCAGGACCTCATGAGACTCTTCCCTGGGTCATGGTCACCCATACTGCCTCAGAATAACCCCCTTAAACATTTTTTTAGAGAAGAAAGAAATTTTATGTCAGTTAAATTATATTTATTGGCAAAATATTATTCATAATATTTCATTAATATCCTTTTATAGTCTGTGGCATCTGTAGTGAGGGCTAAGCTCTGATTTTTTCCTCATCCTGTCCAAATTCCTATCTAAGGGGTCTAGGGAGTCATGCCCTACAAACCATAAATTCTCATCAGATGGGTTTATTTAACCCAATATATCGTGACTTACTTTTCAATCTGACTCTGGCATAACGTTACATGAAAAAAAGAAAATAAAAATATTTTACCCCAAAACATGTTTCTTTGCCATATTTTGAAGTGGCCCTGCAAAGCTGTCCTTTGTGGGGGAAAATTTGCATCTGTAAGGAATCTCTATTAACATAGCTAGGTGTTTTTCTTCCAGGTCTTCCTAGTCCTAAAGATATTGAGAGTCTAGCACCTTTTAAAGGTCTGAATAGGAAACATTTGTCTCTTTTGTCTCTAAGGGCAGCCACTATGAGACTTCAAAAGAACCTTAGTCTCCACAATCTTTTATCTTAACCTGAATATTTCCTTTTTATTGACCCCAGGTCTTTAGACAAACTCAACCTAATTGTCAACCAGAAAATGTTTAAATTTACCTATAGCCTGGCAGCCCCTGCTTTGAGTTGTCCCACGTTTCTGGACTAAACCAATGTATTTCTTAAATGTATTTGATTGATGTCTCATGCCTCCCTAAAACGTATAAAACCAAGCTGCACCCCGACCACCTTGGGCACATATTCTCAGGACCTCTTGAGGGCTATGTCATGGGCCATGGTAGCTGATATTTGGCTCAGATAAATATCTTCAAATATTTTACAGACCTTACCACTTTTCGTTGACAGTAGTGATGTTCCCTTTCTTATTTCTAATATTAGTAATTTCTCTTTCTTAATCAATCTGGCTAGAAATTTAGCAATTTTCTTGATATCTTTAAAAAAACAGATTTTCCTTTGGTTAATTTTCTTTATTGTGTTTTTGTTTTAATTTTATCTCTACCTGGGATTATTTTTATTGTTTTCTTCCCACTGCATGTTTGTATTAATCTGCTCTTCTTTTTTAAGAGTATCATAGATTTGAGTCCTTATTTCTTTTTTTTAATGCACTAAGAGCTATGAATATCTCTCTAAGCACTACTTTCACTGAATCCCACACATTTTGATATGTTGTGGAGTTTTTTTTCATTCAATTTAAAACATTTTCTAATTTATATTGTTAATTTTTTAACCTATATATTCTTATGGCAGGCAGAAAAATGACCCTTTAAAGACATTCACTTTTTTTTTTCTTTGAGACGGAGTCTTGTTCTGTTGCCCAGGCTGGAGCGCAGTGCGTGATCTCAGCTCATTGCAAGCTCTGCCTTCAGGGTTCACTCCATTCTCTTGCCTCAGCCTTCTGAGTAGCTGGGACTACAGGTGCACGCCACTGCGCCTAGCTAATTTTTTGTATTTTTAGTAGAGATGGGGTTTCACTGTGTTAGCCAGGATGGTCTTGATCTGCTGACCTCAGATCAGCAGGGTCTTGATCTGCCCGCCTCAGCCTCCCAAAGTGCTAGGATTACAGGCATGAGCCACTGGGCCTGGCCAACATTCACATTTTAATCAGTGGAACTTGTGCATATGTTACCCACCGTGACAAAAGGGACTTTGTCGATGTAATTAAATTAGGTGTTTTGAGATAGGAAGATTATCCTGGATTAGCATGGTATATCCAACATAACCACTACAGTGATTGAAAGGAAAAGAGGTAGGCAGAGGAATCGGAGAAGATGTGATGACAGAAGCAGAGATTGGAGAAGTGCAGCCATGAGCCAAGAAATGCAGGCAGCCTCTAGAAGATGGAAAAGATAAGGAATGGCTCTCTCCATAGGACTCCAGAAGAAATGCAGCCCTGTGGCTCCTTGCTTTTAACTTGCTGAACTGTTTTGGACTTTTGACCTCTAGCACTGTAAGATAGTAAATTAGTATTGTTTCAAACCACTGAGGTTGTGGTAGTTTGTTACAACAGTAATAGAAAACTAACACAATTAAATGGAATTATTTTCAAACAAATATGTAGACTAACAAGATGATTATTTTAAAAGATCTCTCTCTCTTACCCTCTCCCTCTCTCCCACACATACACAAACACATACACATGCACATGTCATGAATTTGCATTATACCCATGTAACCCCCACCCATATCAAGACACACAACACACCCTTTTAAGCAGTAGGGTTTAGTGTATCTTATAATGTCATTACTGTCAGCATTTATTTAAACAAATACCTTGAAGAGATTGCAGGTTTAGTTCTAGGCCACTGCAACAAAGAAAATATCACAATAAAGCAAGTCACAGAAATTTTTTGGTTTCCCAGTGCATATCAAAGTTATGTTTTTATATTATACTATACTCTATAAGTGCTCAATAGCATTATGCCAGAAAAAGCAATGTAAATACCTTAATTTAAAAATGCTTTATTTCACTTTATTGCTAAAATATGCTAATGATCATCTGAGCCTTTAGTGAGTCACAATATTTTTGCTGGTGGAGGGTCTTGCTCCATTGTTGATGGCTGCTGACTGATCAGGGTCATGGTTGCTGAACCTTGGGCTGGCTGTGGCAATTAAGACAACAATGAAGTTTGCTGCATCCATTGACTTTTCATTTTATGAGCGTTCTCTGTAGCATATGATGCCATTTGATATCATTTTACCCACAGTAGAACTTCTTTCAATCTTGCAGTCAGTCCTCTTGAACCCTGCTGCTGCTTCTTTAACTAATGTTTATTATGTAATTTTACATTAAAATTACGTTATTTTCTAAATCCTTTGTTGTGATTTCAACAATGTTCACAGCATCTTCATCAAGAGTAGATTCCATCTCAAGAAACCACTTTCTTTGCTCGTCCATAGTAAGCAACTCCTCATGTGTTCAAGTTTTATTATAAGATTGCAGCGATTCAATCGCATCTTCAGGCTTCACATCTAATTCTAGTTCTCTTGTTATTTCCACTACACTTGAATTTATATTCTCCACTGATCTTGAACCTTTCAAAGTAATCCAATGAGGATTGGAATCAACATATTCCAAACTCCTGTTCATGTTGATATTTTGACTTCTTCTCATGAATCAAGAATGTTTCTAATGGCATTCGTAATTGTAAATCTTTCCTGAATAGTTTTCAATTAACTTTTCCCAGATCCATCAGAGGAATCACTCTATCACATCTATAACTTTGTGAAATATATTTCTTAAGTAATAAGACTTGAAAGTCAAAATTGCTCCTTGATCAATGGGTTACAGAATGGATGCTGTGTTAGCAGGCATGAAAAAAACAGGCATATTCTTGCACATTTCCATCGAAGCTTTCAAGTGACCAGGCACATTGTCAATGAGCAGTAATTCTGAAAGTAATCTTTTCTTCTGAGGAGTAGATCTCAACAATGGGCTTAAGATATTCGGTAAACCACGCTGTAAACAGATGTGCTATCACCCAGGCTTTCTTGTTCCATGTATACAGTTCAGGTAGGGTAGATTTTGCATAATTCTTTAGGACACTAGGATTTTCAGAATGGAAAGTGAGCATTGGCTTCAACATAAAGTCCCCAGCTGCATTAACCCCTAACAACAGAGTCAGCCTGTCCTTTGAAACTTACAAGTCAGGTATTGACTTCTCTCTAGTTATGAAAGGTTTAGATGGCATTTTATTCCAAGAGGGGCTGTTTAATCCACATTGAAAATCTGTTGTTTAGTGTAGCCACCTTCATCAAAGATCTTGCCTAGATCTTCCCAATAACTCGCTGCAGCTTTTCCATCTGTATTTGCTGCTTCACCTTACACTTTTATGTTATGAAGATGGCTGCTTTCTCTAAACCTCATGTACCAACCTCTACAAGCTTCCAACTTTTTTTCTGCATCTTCCTTGCCTCTCTCTGCCTTTCCACAATTTGTAGAAGAGTGTTCGGGCCTTGCTCTGGATTAGGCTTTGTCTTTAGGAGATGTTGTAGCTGGATCTACCTTCTATCCAGACCACTAAAATTTTCTCCATATCAGCAATAAGTCTGTTTCGCTTTCTTATCATTCACATACTCCCTAAAGCTGCACTTTTAATTCTCTTCAGGTACTTTTCCTTTGCATTCACAACTTATCTAACTGGTGCAAGAAGCCTACCTACCTTTTGGCCTATTTTGGCTTTTGATATACTTTCCTCACTGAGCTGAATTATTACTAGATTTCGATTTAAAGTGAGAGACATGGGCTGTTCCTTTAATTTGAACATTTAGAGGCCATTGTAAAGTTATTAATTGGCCTTATTTCAATATTGGTGTGTCTCATGAGATAGAGAGGCCTGAGGAGGAGAGAGATGGGGAAACGGCCAGTTGGTAGAGCAGTGAGAACACACAAAACATTTATTAATTAAGGTTCCATCTTATATGGTTCATGGCACCTCAAAACAATTGTAATAGTAACTTCAAAAATCACTGATCACAGATCAATATAAAAGATCTGATAAGGCTGGGTGCAGTGGCTCATGCTGGAAGTCGCAACACTTTGGGAGGCTGACATGGGAGGATTGCTTGAGGCCAGGAGGCTGAGATGAGAGGATCACTTGAGCCCAGAAGTTTGAAGCTGCAATGAGCTATGATTATGCCACTGCACTCCAGCCAGGGTAGTAGAGGTGAGACCCTGCCCCCACCAAAAGAACAAAAGATCTAATAATGAGATACTAATAATAAAAAGATTTGAGGCTGGGCGCAGTGGCTCACGCCTGTAATCCCAGCACTTTGGGAGGCTGAGGCAGGCGGATCACGAGGTCAGGAGTTGAAGACCAGCCTTACCAACATGGTGAAACCCTGTCTCTACTAAAAATACAAAAATTAGCCCGGTGTGGTGGCATGTGCCTGTAATCCCAGCTACTGGGGAGACTGAGGCAGGAGAATCACTTGAACCTGGGAGGCAGAGGCTGCAGTGAGTTGAGATCGTGCCACTACACTCCAGCCTGGGCGACAGAGTGAGATTCCATCTCAAAAAAAAAAAAAAAGATTCGAAATATTGTGCAAATTACCAAAATGTGATACAGAGGCACAAAGTGAACACATGCTATTAGAAGATTGATGCCAATTGATTCATTCTGTGTAAGGTTGCCACAAACCTTCAATTTGTAAAATCAATCAATCAATCACAGTATCTGCAAAGCATAATAAAGCGAAGAACAATAAAATGAGAGGTGCTTGTATGTATCTGTGCACAAAACAGATTTATGGATAGATAATATTTAGGAGAAAGGTCACTAAACGGCAAGATGGCCGAATAGGAACAGCTCCAGTCTCCAACTCCCAGCGCGAGCGACACAGAAGACCGGTGATTTCTGCATTTTCAACTGAGGTTCTGGGTTCATCTCACTAGGGAGTGCCAGACAATCGGTGCTGGTCAGCTGCTGCAGCCCGACCAGCGAAAGCTGAAGCAGGGCGAGGCATCGCCTCACCTGGGAAGTGCAAGGGGAAAGGGAATCTCTTTTCCTAGCCAGGGGAACTGAGACACACAACACCTGGAAAATCGGGTAACTCCCACCCCAATACTGCACTTTAAGCAAACAGGCACATCAGGAGATTATATCCCACACCTGGCCGGGAGGGTCCCACGCCCACGGAGCCTCCCTCATTGCTAGCACAGCAGTCTGCGATCTAACCACAAGGCAGCAGCGAGGCTGGGGGAGGGGCGCCCACCATTGCTGAGGCTTAAGTAGGTAAACAAAGCTGCTGGGAAGCTTGAACTGGGTGGAGCTCACAGCAGCTCCAGGAAACCTGCCTGTCTCTGTAGACTCCACCTCTGGGGACAGGGCAAAGCTAAACAACAACTAAAGCAGCAGAAACCTCTGCAGACGCAAACGACTCTGTCTGACAGCTTTGAAGAGAGCAGTGGATCTCCCAACACGGAGGTTGAGATCTGAGAAGGGACAGACTGCCTGCTCAAGTGGGTCCCTGACCCCTGAGTAGCCTAACTGGGAGACATCCCCCACTAGGGGCAGTCTGACACCCCACACCTCACAGGGTGGAGTACACCCCTGAAAGGAAGCGTCCAAAGCAAGAATCAGACAGGTACACTCGCTGTTTCAGCAATATTCTATCTTCTGCAGCCTCTGCTGCTGACACCCAGGCAAACAGGGTCTGGAGTGGACCTCAAGCAATCTCCAACAGACCTACAGCTGAGGGTCCTGACTGTTAGAAGGAAAACTATCAAACAGGAAGGACACCTACACCAAAACCCCATCAGTACATCACCATCATCATCAAAGACCAGAGGCAGATAAAACCACAAAGATGGAGAAAAAGCAGGGCAGAAAAGCTGGAAATTCAAAAAATAAGAGCGCATCTCCCCCGGCAAAGGAGCGCAGCTCATCGCCAGCAACGGATCAAAGCTTGACGGAGAATGACTTTGACGAGATGAGAGAAGAAGGCTTCAGTCCATCAAACTTCTCAGAGCTAAAGGAGGAATTACATACCCAGCGCAAAGAAACTAAAAATCTTGAAAAAAAAAAGTGGAAGAATTGATGGCTAGAGTAATTAATGCAGAGAAGGTCATAAACGAAATGAAAGAGATGAAAACCATGACACGAGAAATACGTGACAAATGCACAAGCTTCAGTAACCGACTCGATCAACTGGAAGAAAGAGTATCAGCGATTGAGGATCAAATGAATGAAATGAAGTGAGAAGAGAAACCAAAAGAAAAAAGAAGAAAAAGAAATGAACAAAGCCTGCAAGAAGTATGGGATTATGTAAAATGACCAAATCTACGTCTGATTGGGGTGCCTGAAAGTGAGGGGGGAAATGGAACCAAGTTGGAAAACACTCTTCAGGATATCATCCAGGAGAACTTCCCCAACCTAGTAGGGCAGGCCAACATTCAAATCCAGGAAATACAGAGAACACCACAAAGATACTCCTCGAGAAGAGCAACTCCAAGACACATAATTGCCAGATTCACCAAAGTTGAAATGAAGGAAAAAATCTTAAGGGCAGCCAGAGAGAAAGGTCAGGTTACCCGCAAAGGGAAGTCCATCAGACTAACAGCAGACCTCTCGGCAGAAACTCTACAAGCCAGAAGAGAGTGGGGGCCAATATTCAACATTCTTAAAGAAAAGAATTTTCAACCCAGAATTTCATATCCGGCCAAACTAAGTTTCATAAGTGAAGGAGAAATAAAATCCTTTACAGATAAGCAAATGCTTAGAGATTTTGTTACCACCAGGCCTGCCTTACAAGAGACCCTGAAGGAAGCACTAAACATGGAAAGGAACAACCAATACCAGCCATTGCAAAAACATGCCAAAATGTAAAGACCATCGAGGCTAGGAAGAAACTGCATCAACTAATGAGCAAAATAACCAGTTAATATAATGGCAGGATCAAGTTCACACATAACAATATTAACCTTAAATGTAAATGGACTAAATGCTCCAATTAAAAGACACAGACTGGCAAACTGGATAAAGAGTCAAGACCCATCAGTCTGCTGTATTCAGGAGACTCATCTCACATGCAGAGACATACATAGGCTCAAAATAAAGGGATGGAGGAAGATTTACCAAGCAAATGGAGAACAAAAAAAAGCAGGGGTTGCAATCCTAGTCTCTGATAAAACAGACTTTAAACCATCAAAGATCAAAAGAGACAAAGAAGGCCATTACATAATGGTAAAGGGATCAATTCAACAGGAAGAGCTAACTATCCTAAATATATATGCACCCAATACAGGAGCACCCAGATTCATAAAGCAAGTCCTTAGAGACTTACAAAGAGACTTAGACTCCCATACAATAATAATGGGAGACTTCAACACTCCACTGTCAACATTAGACAGATCAATGAGACAGAAAGTAAACAAGGATATCCAGGAATTGAACTCATCTCTGCAGCAAGCAGACCTAATAGACATCTATAGTACTCTCCACCCCAAATCAACAGAATATACATTCTTCTCAGCACCACATTGCACTTATTCCAAAATTGACCACATAGTTGGAAGTAAAGCACTCCTCAGCAAATGTACAAGAACAGAAATTATAACAAACTGTCTCTCAGACCACAGTGCAATCAAACTAGAACTCAGGACTAAGAAACTCAATCAAAACCGCTCAACTACATGGAAACTGAACAACCTGCTCCTGAATGACTACTGGGTACATAACGAAATGAAGGCAGAAATACAGATGTTCTTTGAAACCAATGAGAACAAAGATACAACATACCAGAATCTCTGGGACACATTTAAAGCAGTGTGTAGAGGGAAATTTATAGCACTAAATGCCCCCAAGAGAAAGCAGGAAAGATCTAAAATTGACACTCTAACATCACAATTAAAAGAACTAGAGAAGCAAGAGCAAACACATTCAAAAGCTAGCAGAAGGCAAGAAATAACTAAGATCAGAGCAGAACTGAAGGAGATAGAGACACAAAAAACCCTCCAAAAAATCAATGAATCCAGTAGTTGGTTTTTTGAAAAGATCAACAAAATTGACAGACCGCTAGCAAGACTAATAAAGAAGAAAAGAGAGAAGAATCAAATAGACGCAATAAAAAATGATAAAGGGGATATCACCACCGACCCCACAGAAATACAAACTACCATCAGAGAATACTATAAACACCTCTATGCAAATAAACTAGAAAATCTAGAAGAAATGGATAATTTCCTGGACACTTGCACTCTTCCAAGACTAAACCAGGAAGAAGTTGAATCCCTGAATAGACCAATAGCAGGCTCTGAAATTGAGGCAATAATTAATAGCCTACCAACCAAAAAAAGTCCAGGACCAGATGGATTCACAGCTGAATTCTACCAGAGGTACAAGGAGGTACCATTCCTTCTGAAACTATTCCAATCAATAGAAAAAGAGGGAATCCTCCCTAACTCATTTTATGAGGCCAACATCATCCTGATACCAAAGCCTGGCAGAGACACAACAAAAAAAGAGAATTTTAGACCAATATCCCTGATGAACATTGATGCAAAAATCCTCAATAAAATACTGGCAAACTGGATTCAGCAGCACATCAAAAAGCTTATCCACCATGATCAAGTGGGCTTCATCCCTGGGACGCAAGGCTGGTTCAACATTCGCAAATCAATAAACATAATCCAGCATATAAACAGAACCAAAGACAAGAACCACATGATTATCTCAATAGATGCAGAAAAGGCTTTTGACAAAATTCAACAGCCCTTCATGCTAAAAATGCTCAATAAATTTGATATTGATGGAACGTACCTCAAAATAATAAGAGCTATTTATGACAAACCCACAGCCAATATCATACTGAATGGGGAAAAACTGGAAAAATTCCCTTTGAAAACTGGCACAAGACAGGGATGCCCTCTCTCACCACTCCTATTCAACATAGTGTTGGAAGTTCTGGCTAGGGCAATCAGGCAAGAGAAAGAAATCAAGGGTATTCAGCTAGGAAAAGAAGAAGTCAAATTGTCCCTCTTTGCAGATGACATGATTGTATATTTAGAAAACCCCATTGTCTCAGCCCAAAATCTCCTTAAGCTGATAAGCAACTTCAGCAAAGTCTCAGGATACAAAATTAATGTGCAAAAATCACAAGCATTCTTATACACCAGTAACAGACAAACAGAGAGCCAAATCAGGAATGAACTTCCATTCACAATTGCTTCAAAGAGAATAAAATTCCTAGGAATCCAACTTACAAGGGATGTAAAGGACCTCTTCAAGGAGAACTACAAACCACTGCTCAGTGAAATAAAAGAGGACACAAACAAATGGAAGAACATACCATGCTCATGGATAGGAAGAATCAACATCGTGAAAATGGCCATACTGCCCAAGGTTATTTATAGATTCAATGCTATCCCCATCAAGCTACCAATGAGTTTCTTCACAGAATTGGAAAAAACTGCTTTAAAGTTCATATGGAACCAAAAAAGGGCTCGCATCTCCAAGAAAATCCTAAGTCAAAAGAACAAAGCTGGAGGCATCACGCTACCTGACTTCAAACTATACTACAAGGCTACAGTAACCAAAACAGCATGGTACTGGTACAAAAACAGAGATATAGACCAATGGAACAGAACAGAGTCCTCAGAAATAATACCACACATCTACAGCCATCTGATCTTTGATAAACCTGAGAGAAACAAGAAATGGGGAAAGGATTCCTTATTTAATAAATGGTGCTGGGAAAATTGGCTAGCCATAAGTAGAAAGCTGAAACTGGATCCTTTCCTTACTCCTTCTATGAAAATTAATTCAAGATGGATTAGAGACTTAAATGTTAGACCTAATACCATAAAAACCCTAGAGGAAAGCCTAGGTAGTACCATTCAGGACATAGGCATGGGCAAAGACTTCATGTCTAAAACATCAAAAGCAACGGCAGCAAAAGCCAAAATTGACAAATGGGATCTCATTAAACTAAAGAGCTTCTGCACAGCAAAAGAAACTACCATCAGAGTGAACAGGCAACCTACAGAATGGGAGAAAATTTTTGCAATCTACTCATCTGACAAAGGGCTAATATCCAGAACCTACAAAGAACTCAAACAAATTTACAAGAAAAAAACAAACAACCCCATCAAAAAGTGGGCAAAGGATATGAACAGACATTTCTCAAAAGAAGACATTCATACAGCCAACAGACACATGAAAAAATGCTCATCATCACTGGCCATCAGAGAAATGCAAATCAAAACCACAATGAGATACCATCTCACACCAGTTAGAATGGCAATCATTAAAAAGTCAGGAAACTGGCCGGGCGCGGTGGCTCAAGCCTGTAATCCCAGCACTTTGGGAGGCCGAGGCGGGCGGATCACGAGGTCAGGAGATCGAGACCATCCTGGCGAACACGGTGAAACCCCGTCTCTACTAAAAAAAATACAAAAAACTAGCCGGGCAAGGTGGCGGACGCCTGTAGTCCCAGCTACTCCTGAGGCTGAGGCAGGAGAATGGCGTGAACCCGGGAGGCGGAGCTTGCAGTGAGCCGAGATCCTGCCACTGCACTCCAGCCCGGGCGGCAGAGCGAGACTCCGTCTCAAAAAAAAAAAAAAGAAAAAAAAAAAAAAAAAAAAAAGTCAGGAAACAACAGGTGCTGGAGAGGATGTGGAGAAATAGGAACACTTTTACACTGTTGGTGGGATTGTAAACTAGTTCAACCATTATGGAAAACAGTATGGCGATTCCTCAAGGATCTAGAACTAGATGTACCATATGACCCAGCCATCCCATTACTGGGTATATACCCAAAGGATTATAAATCATGCTGCTATAAAGACACATGCACATGTATGTTTATTGCGGCACTATTCACAATAGCAAAGACTTGGAATCAACCCAAATGTCCATCAGTGACAGACTGGATTAAGAAAATGTGGCACATACACACCATGGAATACTATGCAGCCATAAAAAAGGATGAGTTTGTGTCCTTTGTAGGGACATGGATGCAGCTGGAAACCATCATTCTTAGCAAACTATCACAAGAACAGAAAACCAAACACCACATGTTCTCACTCATAGGTGGGAACTGAACAATGAGATCACTTGGACTCGGGAAGGGGAACATCACACACCGGGGCCTATCATGGGGAGGGGGGAGGGATTGCATTGGGAGTTATACCTGATGTAAATGACGAGTTGATGGGTGCTGACGAGCTGATGGGTGCAGCACAGCAACATGGCACAAGTATACATATGTAACAAACCTGCACGTTATGCACATGTACCCTAGAACTTAAAGTATAATAATAATAAAAAATAAATAAAAAATAAAAAATAATAAATAAATAAATAAAATAACCATAAATTAAAAAATATGAAATTATACTAGGGTAATTATATAATTAGGTTATATTCTGTATTATAAATTGCATTTTAATTCACTTAAATGCAAATTTCTATGACTGTTTTCATTAACATTTGGAAAAATATAAATAGATTTTATGAATATTGCAGGTTTTAATTCACCAAGAAATTAATAAACTGTATTTCTGGTTTACTTAAAAAAAAAAAAAAAAGAAAGGTCACTAAATTTATTAGTATTCAACACTATAGTGAGAAATAAGTTGATTTCACTGTCACCTTTTCACTTTCAGGTATTGTTAGAATAATTCCAATGAACTCGAATATGAATATTAATCTAAAGCTTTGAGTACTGACCAGGCCTGGTGGGTCATGCCTGTAATCCCAGCACCTTGGGAGGCCAAGATGGGCAGATTACTTGAGGGTCAGGAGTTCAAGATCAGCCTGGCCAATATGGTGGAACCCCGTCTCTACTAAAAACACAAAAATCAGCTGGGCATAGTGGCACGTGCCTGTAATCCCAGCTATTCAGGAAGCTGAGGCAGGAGAATCACTTGAACCTGGGAGGTGAAGGTTGCAGTGAGTTGAGATTGTGCCACAACATTCCATCCTGGGCAACAGAGTGAGGCTCTGTCTCAGAAAAATGAAATAAATAAAATAGTAAAGATTTGAGTACTTTATTGTATGGAAATAACATAACATTAATTAATTTATTTTATTTACCTTAAAAATTGTCTTTAACCAGAGGCTTGAGGAGAGGGAGGGAGAGATAAATAAGTAGCCCACAGGGGAGTTTTAGGGCAGCGACACTATTCTATATGACACTGTCATGGTAGAGACATATTACTATGCTTTTGTTTAAAGCCACAGAATGTACAACACAAACAGCCAACCCTAATGTAAACTATTGACTTTAATTAATAATAATGTATCAATATTAACTCACAACGTGTAATAAATGTGCCACATGAATGCACAATGTTAATAATAGGGGAAACTAAAAAAGATTGGTAAGGGGACGTAAAAGAACTCCACTTTCCACTCAACTTCTGTGTAAACCTAAAACTTCTCAAGAAAATAGTTTATCAATTTATAAAAGTTGTCTTTAGTTAATTTGTGTAAAGGATCCTTATAAATTGAAACATGTTTTACCAACATAAATCTGTATTATGATTGTTACAATTATTTATGGTCAAGAGGCATTTCAAATTGGGAGACTTCAGTGCAGCCATACTTGGTGGGAAACACTAGCATTTGAGCTTTCTTTCTATTTTAAAAAGTTTTTATTTAATGTTTTTTCTAATAGCTGAGGCCTCAATTTTTTTTTCTGGGAAAATTTTCTGACTATTTTCTTAACTTTGAAGGTCTAATGTATGGACAATTCTGGCAGCATATACTAGGGAGAACATTATTGAAGCCTGGAAAGACGTAGATTCACAATAAACATTGACAAAAATGCTTATAAAATATTTCCTATTATAACTTAGATGGCAGAGTATGCAGTATGTACCTACTTAGTTTATATTCTAATATAATAGGTAGGAAACAGGATGTGAATAGTGTGCTGCTACTGATTTTTTTTTCTTCAACTTTTATTTTAAATACAGGGGTATATGTGAAGGATGTGCACATTTGCTACATAGGTAAATGCATGCTGTGGTAGTTTTCTACACAGATCATGCCATCACCTAGGTATTAAGCCCAGCATCTGTTAGCAATTCTTCCCAAAGCCCTCCCTACCCCAAAAGCCCTCACCTCTGACAGGCTCTGGTGTGTGTCGTTCCCCTGCTCATGTGTCCATGTGTTCTCATCATTCAACTCCCAGGTATATGTGAGATCATGCAGTGTTTGATCTTCTGTTCCTGTGCTGGTTTGCTGAAGATAATGGCTTCTAACTCCATCTATGTCCCCACAAAGGACAGAATAGCATTCCTTTTTCACAGCTGCATAGTATTCCATGGTGTATTTGTACCATATTTTCTTTATCCAGCCCATCATTTATGAGCATTTAGGTTGATTCCATGTTTTGCTATTGTGAATAACGCTGCAATAAAGACACACGTGCATGTATGTTTATAACAGAATGATTTATATTCCTTTGGGTATATATCCAGTAATGAGACTGCTGGGTCAAATGGTATTTCTACCTCTAGGTGTTTGAGGAATTGCTACAATCTTCCACAATGGAACTAATTTACATTCCCACCAACAGTGTAAAAACGTTCCTTTTTCTCTGCAACTTCACCAGCATCTGTTGTTTTTTGACTTTTTAATAACTGCCTTTCTGATTGGTGTGAGATGGTATCTCATCGTGGTTTTGATTTGCATTTCTCTAATGATCCGTGATGTTGAGATTTTTTTTCTTTTTCTTCTTTTTTTTCTCGGAGATGGAGTTTTGCTTGTGTTGCCCAGGCTGGAGTGCAATAGTGTGATCTCGGATCACTGCAATCTCTGCCTCCCAGGTTTAAGGGATTCTCCTGCCTCAGCCTCCCAAGTAGCTGGGATTACAGGTACCTGCCACCACACCTGGCTAATTTTTTTGTATTTTTATTAGAAACAGGGTTTCTCCATGTTGGTCAGACTGGTCTTGCACTACTGACCTCAGATGATCCACCCACCTTGGCCTTCCAGAGTGCTGGGATTACAGGCATGAGCCATTGTGCCTTGCCTGTGATTTTTTTTCATGTTTGTTGGCTGCATGTAGGTCTTCTTTTGAGAAGTGTCTGTTCATGTCCTTTGCCCACTTTTTAATAGGGTTGTTTGCTTTCTTCTTGTAAATTTCCTTAAGTTCCTTGTAGACTCTGGATATTAGACCTTTGTCAGATGGATAGATTGCAAAATTTTCTCCCATTCTGTAGGTTGTGTGTTCACTCTGATGATAGTTTCTGTTGCTGTGCAGAAGCTTGTTAGTTTAATTAGATCCCATTTAGATGATCTCATTTATCAATTTTGCTTTTGTTGCAATTGGTTTTTGTGTTTTTGTCATGAAATATTTACCCATGCCTATGTCCTGAATGGTATTGTCTACTTTTTCTTCTAGGGATTTTACAGTTTTGGGTTTTACATTTAAGTCTTTAATTCACTTTGAGTTGATTTGTGTATATGGAGCAAGAAAGAGGTCATTTCAGTTTTCTGCATATGGCTAGCCAATTATCTCAGCACAATTTATTAAACAGGGAATCCTTTCCTCGTTGCTTATTTTTGTCAGATATGTTGAAGAGCAGATGGTTGTAGGTGTGCACTCTTATTTCTGAGTTCTCTATCCTGTTCCATTGGTCTATGTGTCTGTTCTTGTACCAGTACTATACTGTTTTGGTTACTGTAGCCTTGTATTATAGTTTGAAGTCAGGTAGCATGATGCCTCTGGCATTGTTCTTTTTGCTTAGGATTGTCTTGACTATTCAGGCTCTTTTTTGGTTTCTCATGAATTTTAAAACAGTTTTTTGTAATTCAGAGAAGAATGTAAATGGTAGATTAATGGAAATAGCATTAAATCTATAAATTGCTTTGGGCAGTGTGGATATTTTCACGATACTGATTCTTCCTATCCATGAACATGGAATGTTTTTCTCTTTGTGTCTACTCTGATTTCTTTAATCAGTGCTTTGTAGTTCTCCTTGAAGAGGTCCTTTACTTTCTTTGTTAGATGTATTCCTAGGTATTTTATTCTTTCTGTAGCAATTGTGAATGGGAGTTCATTCATGATTTGGCTCTCTGCCTGTCTGTTGTTGGTGTATAGGAATGCTACCGATTTTTGCACATTGATTTTCTCTTCTGAGACTTTGCTGAAGTTGCTCATCAGCTTAAGAAGTCTTTAGGCTGAGACAATGGGCTGTTCTAGACATAGAATCATGTTATCTACAAACAAAGATAATTTGACTTCTTCTCTTCCTATTTGAATATCCTTTATTTCTTTCTCTTGCTTGATTGGCCTGGCTAGACCTCCGCTATTATGTTGAATACAAGTGGTGAGAGAGGGCATTCTTGTCTTGTGCCAGTTTTCAAGGGGAATGCTTCCAGCTTTTGCCCATTCAGTATGATATTGGCTGTGGGTTTGTTGTATATGGCTCTGATTATTTTGAGGTATGTTCCTTCAATACCTAGCTTACTGAGAGTTTTTACCATTAAGGGATGTTGAATTTTATTGAAGGCCTTTTCTGCATCTATTGAGATAATCATGTGGTTTTTGTCTTTAGATCTGTTTATGTGATGAATCACATTTGTTGATTTGTGTATGTTGAACCAAACTTGCATCCTGGGGATGAAGCTAACTTGATCATGGTGGATAAACCTTTTAATATGCTGTTGCATTCAGTTTGACAGTATTTTATTGAGGATTTTTGCATCGATGTTCATCAAGGGTATTGGCCTAAAGTTTTCTCTTTTTTGTTGTATCTCTTCCAAGTTTTGGTCTCAGGATGACACTAGCCTCATAGAATGAGTTAAGGAGGAGTCCCTCCTTTTCAGTTTTTTTAAATGGTTTCAGTAGAAATGATACCAGGTCTTCTTTGTACCTATGATAGAATTCAGCTCTGAGTCCATCTGGTCCTGGGCTTTTTTTTCTTTTTTTTTTTTTGGTTGATAGGCTATTTATTACTGCCTCAATTTCAGAACTCATTTTTGGTCTATTCAGGGATTCAATTTCTTCCTGGGTCCATCTTGAAAGGGTGTATGTGGCTAGGAATTTATCCATTTCTTCTAGATTTTCTAGTTTATGTGCATAAAGGTGTTTATAGTATTCTCTGATGGTTGTTTGTATTTCTGTGGGGTCAAGAGTGATATCCCCCTTATTATGTCTGATTGAGTCTGTTTGATTCCTCTCCTTTTTCTTCTTTATTAGTCTAGCTAGTGATCTATTTTATTACTTTTTTCAAAAACGAGTTCCTGGATTTATTGATTTTTTTTGAAGAATTTTTCATGCCTCTATCTCCTTCACTTCAGTTCTG
The DNA here is from genome assembly GCF_003255815.1 of Theropithecus gelada. Classification (NCBI taxonomy): domain Eukaryota; kingdom Metazoa; phylum Chordata; class Mammalia; order Primates; family Cercopithecidae; genus Theropithecus; species Theropithecus gelada. The sequence goes on from NC_037670.1 coordinate 70,424,763, forward strand.
ATCTTGGTTATTTCTTGTCTTCTGCTAGCTTTGGGGTTTGTTTGCTCTTGGTTCTCTAGTTCCTTTAGATGAGATGTTAGGTTGTTAAATGGAGATCTTTCTAGCTTTTTGATGTGGGCATTTAATGCTATAAATTTCTTTCTTAACACTGCTTTAGCTGAGTCCCAGAGATTCTGGTATGTTATGTCTTTGTTCTCATTAGTTTCAAATAACTTCTTGATCTCTGACTTAATTTCATTATTTACCCAAGAGTCATTCAGGACCAGGTTGTTCAATTTCCATGTAGTTGTGTTGTTTTCAGTACATTTCTTAATCTTGAGTTCTAATTTGATTATGCTGTGATCTGAAAGATTGTTATGACTTCAGTTCTTTTGCATTTGCTGAGGATTGTTTTGCTTGAAATTATGTGATCAATTTCAGAGTAAGTGTTGTGTGGTAATGACAAGAATGTATATTCTGTTGTTTTGGGGTGGAGAGTTCTGTAAATATCTATCAGATCCACTTGATTCAGAGCTGAATATCTTGGTTAATTTTCTGTCTTGATGATCTGTCTAATATTGTCAGTGGGGTGTTAAAGTCTCTAACTATTATTGTATGGGAATCTAAGTCTGTTCACAGGTCTCTAAGAACTTGTTTTATGAATCTGGGTGATCCTGTATTGGGTGCATGTATATTTAGGATAATTAACTCTTCTTCTTGAATTGAATCTTTTGCCATTATGTAATGCCCTTCTTTGTCTTTTTTATTTTTGTTACAGTCTGTCTTGTCAGAAACTGGAATTGTTGTCCCTGCTTTTTATCTGTTTTCCATTTACTTGGTAAATTTTTCTCCATCCCTTTTCTTTGTGCCTATGAGTGTCTTTGCATGTGAGATGGGTCTCTTGAAGACAGCATATAGATGAGTTTTAGCGCTTTATCTGACTTCCCATTCTGTGTCTTTTAATTAAGGCATTTAGCCCACATGCATTTAAAATTAGTATTGTTATATGTGAATTTGATTCTGTCATCATGATGCTAGTTGGTTATTTTGCAGACTTGTTTATGTGGTTCTTTCATAGTGTCACTGGTCTGTATACTTCAGTGTGTTTTTATGGTAGCTGGTAATGTTTTTCCTTTCCATATTTACTACTTCTTTCAGGAGCTTGTGAAAGGCAGGCCTGGTGGTGATGAATTCCCTCAGCATTTGCTTGTCTGAAAATGATCTTATTTCTCCCTCACTTATGAAGCTTAGTTTGGCTGGCTATGAAATTCTGGGTTGAAAATTCTTTTCTTCAAGAATGTTGGATATTGGCCCCCAGTGTCTTCTGGCTAGTAGGGTTTCCACTGAGAGGTCCACTGTTAGTCTGATGGGCTTCCCTTTGTAGGTGATCAGACCTTTCTCTCTGGCTGCCCTTAACAATTTTTTTTTTTTCATTTCAACCTTGGATTATCTGATGATTGGGGTTGATTTTCTCATGGAGTATCTTACTGGGATTCTCTGCATTTCCTGAATTTGAATGTTGACCTGTCTTACTAGGTGGGGGAAGATTTCCTGGATGATATCCTGATGTATGTTTTCCCATTTGATTCTATCCTCCCCATCTTTTTTAGGTACCCCAATCAGTGGTAGGTTTAGTCTCTTTACATAATTTCATATTTCTCAGAGGTTTTGTCCATTCCTTTTCATTCTATTTTCTCTATTCTTGTCTGTCTCTCTTATTTCAGACAGATAGTCTTCATGCTCTGAGATTCTTTCCTTTGCTTGGTCTATTCTGCTATTGATATTTGTGATTATGTTGTGGAATTCTCATGTTGTCCTTTTCAGCTCCATCAGGTAGGTTATGCTCCTCTCTAAACTGGCTATTCTTGCTATCAGTTCCTGTATTGTTTTATGGTAATTCTTAACATCTTTGTATTGGGTTACAACATGCTCCTTTAGCTCAGCAAAGTTTATTATTACCCACCTTCTGAAGCCTACTTCTGTCAGTACAGCCATCTCAGCCTCAGCCCAGTTCTGTGCCCTTGCTGGAGAAGTGTTGAGGTCATTTGGAGGAGAACAGGCACACTGGATTTTGAGTTTTTAGCATTTTTGCATTGATTCTTTCTCATCTATGAGGCCTTATCTACCTTCGATTTTTGAGGTTGCTGACCTTTGAATGGGGTTTTTGTGGGGTCTTTTTTGTTGATGTTGTTGTTTTCTGTTTATTTTATTTTCCTTTTAACAGTCAAGCCACTCTTCCATAGGGCTGCTGTGGTTTGCTGGGGGTCTGCCGTAGACCCTAGTTGCCTCAGTTTTTCCCATACCTGGGGGTGTCATCAGAGAAGTCTGTGAAACAGCAAAGATAACAGCCTGCTCCTTCCTCTTGAAGCTGCATCCTGTGAGTTACTGACCTGTTGGCTGGCCTGAACGTGTCTGTGGAAGGGGGCTGGAGACCCCTGTTGGTTGGTCTCACCCAGTCAGGAGAAATGGGATCAGGGATCTGCTTAAATAAGCAGTCTGGTTGCATTTTGGTAGAGCAGGTTTGCTGCATTGTAGGGGACTGTTTCTCATCTGGACCTTTTGTATTCTCCAAAGCCAGCAGGCTGGAATGGCCGAGTCTACAGAACCACAGAGATGGTGGCCACCCCTTCTTCCAGGAGCTCCATCCCAAGGAGAGATCAGAGCTTTGTCCATAGAACCCTGGCTGGAGTGGCTGAAGCCCTGCAGGGAGGTCCTGCTCTGCTCAGTGAGTAGGAATGGATTGGGGTTCCACTTAAAGAAGTAGTCTGACCACAATCGGGTAAGGCATATGCATTGTGGGGGACCCTTCCTTGTCTAGATCATTTGTATTCTCCAACACCAACAGGCTGGAATAGCTGAGTCAACTGAACCACAGAAGTAGCAGCTGCCCCTGCCCCCAGGAGCTCCATCCCAGGGAGAGATGACAGCTCTGTCTGTAGAACCCTGCCTGGAGTGGCTGAAGCCCCCACAGGGCAGTCACACCCAATGAGGAGGAATGGATAAGGGGCCTGCTTAAAGAAACAGTCTGGTCATGACCTGCACTAAGGGGACCCTTCCTTATCTGGGCCATTTGGACTCTCCAAAACCAGCAGGCTGGAAATACTAAGTTGACCAAAATACAGAGATGGCAGCTGCCCCACCCCCTGGAACTCCATTCCATATCAGGCAGACTCCAGCCTGTTGCCATTGGCTGACAGAAATTCCAAGCAAGTGTGTCTTAACTTGTGAGGTGCTATGGAAGTGAGGCCTGTGGAACAATGCTGCTTGGATCCCTGGATTCAGTCCCCTTCCTAGGGATATGTATGGTCTGATCTCCCTCCTTGCTGGGGATCCCAAGCCCGGAGTATGTAAATCCTTGGTCTCTGTGTGTGCCTGACAGCCTGCTTTGCTGAGACTCCACACAGCTCTGTGGATCAGACCCAAGGCTCTGGTGACGTGGGCACTCAAGGGGATATCCTGATCCATGGGTTGCAAACATCCATGGGAGAATTGTGGAATTGATAGAGCAAAGACATAAAGTGGATTTGAGGACTATGTCCTAAAAAATGGTAGGTGTAGGCTGGTCACGGTGGCTCACACCTGTAAATCCCAGAATTTGGGAGGCCAAGGCAGGTGGATCACCTGAGTCCAGGAGTTCAAGATAAGCCTGGCTAACGTGGCAAAACCCCATCTCTACAAAAATACAAAAATTAGCCGGGCATGGTGGCAGATGCCTGTAATCCCAGCTACTCCGGAGGCTGAGGCAGGAAAATCACTTGAACTCAGGAGGCAGAGGTTGCAGTGAGCCAAGATTATGCCACTGCACTGCAGCCTGGGCAACAGAGTGAGACTCCATCGCCCTCCCCCAGACAAAAAAAATGGTAGGTGTAGTTATTAGCATATGAAACTGACCAGATGCAAACAGGTCAGAACCTTTCTAAATTTTTGAGGGAATTGGATTGTCAAGTATACCACAGGACTAGATTAGGAATGCCTTTTACTGTTTGAGTTTTATATTAACCCTTGTCCTTGTCTCCTCCCTCTTCCAATCTCCCATAAATAGGCAGCTTCAAGGTTTACAAATCTTCTAAGGAGGGCTACACAATCCCTACCTAGATATGGTTAAAAAACAAAACAAAACAAAACAAAACAAAACAAAACCTGAAAAGGCAGAAGTCTCCCTAAAGATGGAAGAAGGGCCCATGGAGAACTATCGATAAAGTAGCTCCTCCCAGGAAGCAGATTCTGGGTTTCATCAAGGAATCCCCGCATTCCACTGTGGTCAGCCTTCACTCTATCTGACAGAGGAATTTCAGAATTGCTATGGGCCAGTGACTACCATGGATCTATCATCCTTCACTTTGAATACTGAAATATAAAACAACTCCAATTAATTTTGTTTAAAACAACAAAAAAAGGTTACTTTTTTTCTCTTTTGTATATCTCAGCAGGGGAACTCTGCCCCCTGTAATCACTTCAAGGTCAGGTATAGGAACACTCCACTGTCATATGATACTGCCATCTCAATACTTATCTTTGGTGTTCATCATGAAAGGGAAACAAAACATTGAGCATCTCTCATAGCCTCTTAAGTGTGAAAATCATTTCTGCTCATGTGGTCATGTCTCAATCTAAGGAGAAGATGACCAAAAGGAAAGGAGAAGCAAAAATCCTTGTGAGCACTAGGAAGATGTAGCATAGTTGTCTGACTTTGAAATTTTAGTTTTCAAATTCAACTTTTGTGGACATTCTTTCTGTACCCTCATCCCTCTTTCCGTCTCTCATCTTCTGTCCTATTAATCACTCTGTATATAAAACATTTTTTTCCTAAACCTATTCTCCTGAAGCACTAAGATAAGATCCAATATTATATTTGCAGCTAGTGGAAATTATTCCATAGAAATATTGCAGACAGTAGCACTGAGTCGGTGGTTGCCTTGACACATGTCTGGATTTCACCATTAATTCTGTGTGATAAAGAGTCTGACTCCATTATTTTTTGTTCAGCTGCTGATGGCTTGTAAGTTTTACCCCTCCCTCTTCCCCTTTCTCCCCACATCTGAGCAATCTAGTGAGAAAGCCCGAGTGCTCCCTCCTTTGATGCTGGCAGGAGGTTTGAAACATGCAAGTCCCTGCCCACACACTGGAATGCTTGCCCCGGCCCCATACTCTACCCATCAAAAAAGCCCAAAGCCTGTCTCCTTTCTTTGCTCTCTCAAATCATGAAGGGTCTTGGAAAATTTGTGCAGATTTTCAGGCTTAGCCTGCAGGCCGTGAGAAGTCATTGTAGGATTTTAGGCAGGTGAGTGGCTTGATCTGAATGACAGGTTAGGAAAATTTCCCTTGGCTGTAGAACAGCCATGGGATTGAAGTGGGAAGAACTCGAAGCAAGGATTGCAGCTTGGGGTGTGTGGCTATTATCTAGGTAAGAGGTGAGCATTGACTGTACTTGGGAGGAGGCAGTGGAAATAGTGGTGGCTGGAATAATTCAAAAGCCATTTAGGAAGAAGTAACAGAACTTCTGAACTGATTATACTCCTGAGGTGGGAAAGAAGGAGAAATCAAACAGTGATGAACAAGTTGTAGATATTAAATAATTGGGTAAATCATGATGCCATTCATTGAGAAATAAAATGTAGGAGAAGCTTGCCCTATTGACAAATTTTATAGGGGCGATGAGAGACAAAAATTGTCATTTTACTTTAATGATGTCACAAATTGTGTACATCCCACAGACTGGTTACAGACAGAAAGAAGGGGGAAGAGTAAAGATGTCACACAGCAAAGGACTGAGATGCATCCAACCAAGTTTGTCCTTCATAAATTCTTTTCAGTGGCCAGCATGGTGGCTCACACCACTTATCCCAGAGCTATGGGAGGCCAAGGTGGAAGGATTGCTTGAGGAGTTCAAGGTCAGCCTGGGCAACATAGTAAGACTCTGTCTCTATGCAAAATTTTTAATAAATAGCCAGGTACAGTAGCTCACACTTGTAATTCCAGAGCTTTGGGAGGTTGAGGTGGGAGGATCACTGAGCCCAGAAGTCTGAGGCTGCAGTGAGCCATGATTGAGACACTATACTCCAGCCTAGGCAAAAGAGCAAGAATCTGTCTCAAAATAAATAAATAAATAATTAATTGTTTTTAGAAGTTCCATCAAATGAATTTCACTTACATTTCATTAGCGAGAACTGGTTATCATCCCCTTTCCTGAGAAGGAATCTGAGAAAGTATTTTGAAAATATTGTCACCTTGACCAAAACTGAGGTCTTAATAATTAGGAATATTGTGTAGACAATTAGCAGCCTCTGCCAGAAATTATCTGTGAAATATCCAAAAATAGGAGACTAATACTTTGAATATACAGATAGAGCTCCAGATGAGATCTGGACTGGAAGTAAAGATTTGAGAAGTCTTAGTATTTAGATGGTAATTTAACCCATGGGCATGGATGCAATCAGAGCTGCTAAGGGACTAAAATAAACATGGTAAGAAAAGAGAGGAAATTCACAGAGTTAGGAGTTTAATTGACTATACTTGGTGATTATCTGGAAAAGGGGCAGAAGTAGGAGTCTAGAATAATTCTCATCTCTTCTAGGTCAGCTGGATGCATGCAATGCCGTCATGATGATAAGTGGTACCTAAGTAGGAATAGGCTTGCGGGGAAAATGACCGGAAAGATTTGAAAATGTTGAATTTGAACTATTTGTGGAAAACTCAGGTGTGATTTCCTGGAGAGAATTCAAAATAAATGTTTGTATGTCAAAAGGAAATTTGGGGACGGAGACAGTGATATAGGAGACATCCATGGGTACATGTGAGATTCTCCAAAGAGTGTGGGTAAATGAGTAAACAAAAAGACCAAGGACAGAGCCTTGAACTACATTAAAATGTAAGAGGAAATTCTATCAGCCTGTCCATTTTCTTAATAGTTCCATGTTTAGACTCATTTTCCCTAAATAAATTGTAATCCCTTTGAGGAATAAACAAAACAAAACAAAACACCCGCCCCCAAAAGACCAGTTTTGTCTCAGAGCGCCTAATAGTTTATTTGACACCTAATAGATGCTAAAAGTTCAGGTCAGAAGACAGAATACATACACAGAAATGAGTTCATTCAGGACAGAACTTTTAAAAAGCACATAATAAATTGAAATAAAATGGATAATTAGACTCAAAAATTATAAAAACTGGGATCTCTCCAAATCTACAAGTTATAAAATAACTAGTATTTACATCGCTCATTTTCAATTTGGCTGAGAAACGCAATGTGGATGAGAAATGGACCTTGATTTTAATCAAGTTTATTGAAACTCTTACTTTCACAAAACTTCAGTTTTAACAAATTATTGTGCAGTCCTGCTTCTAAAATAGGTTGTTATGCTTTTAAAGATTATACTATCATATACGAATCACTTGGGAATCAATCATTTTAATTGACTATCCTCTGTCCTCAGTCTGTCGAACCTTGGGGTTCAGTATTCCGAGTCCTTCGTGTGTGTAGCTGTTTTCCTCTACCCAGGAAATGCCACCTGGCTCTCGTGGGTCCTCTGGACAGAGGTACCCTAAAATTTCCCAGATTCCTCTGCCGATTCAGCCACCACCTGGGCTTCATTTCTTTCAAACACACCACCAGACCTAGAAAAGATTTGTCAGCACGATTCGTGGGAGTTAAGGGTTATTTTTTTCTTAGATAAGAGGTCAAGCAAACAAAGTAGAACATATTTGCTCCTTTTGAAACTAAGGACAAAAGGTTCAGAGAAAATGGTTTTGCAGCTCCGTTTAGCCATTCTGTTTTGTTATGAGAAAGTTGTTTTAAGCCTGCCTCTGCTCCAACAAAATCCCTGTTTAGATATCAGAGTCATAGCTCCCTGATCCGACTACCCGAAGCCTGCATTAGCTTCACCCTCCGCTAGTGCCTTGTGGTTGGGAAATGAATCACTCAGACCCATGCCAGTCTGACAGAGAGCTTAAAGGCAGCTCAGCCAGGCAGAGTCGAAGGGGGCGTGTGAGGGCGCCCCGGGTCCGCCACGCTACACTCAGGCCTGTGCAGCTGAGCTGCTTAATTGGGTTCTTGCTCCTCACAAGCCTCCAAATAGCTATTCGAGTCCCGGAGTTGGTGGTGGAATTTTTTTTTTTTTTTTTTTCATCTGGCTAATAAGATTTTCCAAGTCACCAAAGCCAGAGGGGTTTGGAAAGAAAGCCTTCTTTGTTAAACAAAGCAAGTTCTATGGGACTTTCTGCGTTTGAATTTAGGGAAACCGACCCAATTAAGTTGTGAAATGATTGTGAATATTGAGGCATCTTAGTGGAAAAGGCAGCCTCTGACCCTGATGAGCATGGGCTAGGAATATTGGTTTTAGTGCAAATCCCTCCTTTGAAAGAGACGGAGGCTGGGACTTTGTTCCAAAGAATCTAGAGAAACATCATAGAGTCAGAGGCAGCAATAGACTCTCCAAAGAGTCTGAGAATTTAAATGTGTTTGTGCTTCCAGTCATCATGCTACAGATTTATTTTTTATATAAACTCAGGAAGTAACCAGCATTGGCAGATAAGTAGAAGTCAGTGAAATTTCTTTTAAAGCTGAGTGAAGTATTCCATTAGGTATTAGTTAAGGCTTCTAAGCCAAGGTAGAGGTCTAGAATAATATATTCTATGTAAATTTACAGGAAGCTTGATTTCCTTCTAATATATCCATATTTAACACTATAATATACTCTATTAGCAATAGATATCAAACAGTAGGAAATGGTCTCCATTCCAAATGTTATAGCAAAGGAGGCCTTTCAAATCAAGGCAGCAAGAGAGGGATAATCCTAAATGATTAGTTGTGTAACCCAAAAATACTTCCAATAGGCTTTGAAATTTGAATTTGAGTGTGTCTGATTTCTTGAGCATGAAGGGAGCTGGAAGGAGAGGCAGAAGGGAGGGAAGGATGTGCCTGTCTAAAGGGGGCAGCAGCTTTCTGTCTCCAGCAGACGGCTGCCAGGTGGCAAAGATGCCCAGCAATGTCAGTTATTCTGATTTTTCAAAAGAAGCTGGAAATCCAGATTTATGTGTGAAATTTTCTGATACAAGAACATGGTGGCATCTAATTTAAAACATGTAAACAACTTGTGTTTGGCAGGGCTAAAATTATGTCTTAGCATACAAAGATCTCAGATGGCACAAAAGACATCTCTTATTGAAACAATAGGTGTCTAAGATTGATACAGTCTATACCTGTGTATTTCTAGGGACGTGATTCTCAAGCTGTAGTAGCAAAACTAGCAGCATCATGACCTCACCTAGGAACTGGTTAAAATGCACATCCCTGGGCCTCACCCCAGACCTACAGAATTAGGAAATCTAGAACTACTGCCCAGAAACCTGTGTTTTAACAAGTCCTCCAGTGATTCTGATGCAGCTGAAGTTGGAAACCTTTGTTTTTGGATATTGTCTGTTGAGTTTCAAGATTTCAACATTTTTGTTTTGTTTATTTTCCAAATGTTTTAAGGAGAGCAAACTTTTTTTTCACATTTTATTTGAAATATTAGTAGATACAATGCAAACCAGAGCTTCCATAGGGGAAGTGGAGGTGGGGAGTTTCCAGTCCCAGTCCATTACACTTCCTCTTCTCTCCTCTCCACTGAGGTTCCCACACCACCCGTGACCCAAGTAGCTTGGTAGAGTAGTCAGCTAACCATTTGTCAAATATGCTTCATCTTTCTTTTTCCAGAAAAGAGTTGAAACATTGAAATGAAATAACTCCTTATCTAAGAGGAGACATTTGCTGAGAGTGAGAACTTATGATTTGTCAATTTAGCAAAATGTTAGTCAAAGATTTGAGGCATAATATAAAAGAGCACCCAATATAAGTATAACTTAAAAACTCATCAATAAATGAACACTGACCTCTCTTAACAGCAAAGCACTGAAAATTCTAATACAAACAAAAGGATGTCACACTGGGGAAGGCAAATTAAGGAGCCAGAAGAACTTAAATGCTCGTTCTGACTTTTCCAGGGCTTACTTGTTAGAAACATGGATATGACATCATTGGTAAAGTCTTCTTAAAACACAGCCTAAGATGAGCTGACTTTATCACTCTTCATATGTCCCTCTCTTGGGGAAACCCAAAGTTTGACTTAAAGTTCTATTGGATACCAGGGTTTTTGGGGAAGCATATGTAAGCAAAAGATAATTAATTTCTTCAAGACATGTTTTCACCACCTATTCCACTTACAACCTGAAAGGTATGCCATCTTTTGATTATGCCAGCCCTTAATAAATGTTTTTGGAATAAATGAATCAATATCCAACTCTCAGCTGAATAATCCTTTCATGAGCTCTTTGGTGCTGTTATCTTTAAGAATACTTTCATAGCAGATGAGGAAGGGTTGGCTAGAGCCACTCCCAGTCTTGATCTGGCTTCTTTATCCATTAACTCTTGTTCAAATTCAGAATGTGTAATGTTTTGAAGGGAACTGCAGCTTGGTTTTGAAAAGTAGAACACAGGGAAGGGGCAGAGGGTGAGAGATGGCAGTTATTCTCCATCTAAGATCATGTATCTTTCATCACAGGTACCAATTCCAATGTAACTGCCTGAAACCATGCATAGGAAGTCAGTTTTAGGCAGAGCACATCAGAATCACTGAAGATGCTGATTGAATAAATCTAGAATGAAGCCTGAGAAACTTTGCTTTTTCAAAGTCTCCACAAGGGATTCTGATGTCCAGCCTGAGGTAACAGTCATGGCTATAAGCACATGTCCAGATTCCAGGAAGGAGTGCTGAAATCTGAAATCTGAAATCTGAAATTAGTGATGTCTGCCTGGGGTGTCAGAATGTAAAGTAAAAGTATGGGCCTCCCATATTTTCTGAGCTGGCTTTATAGTTTACTTATTTTCCTGCAAGACACAATCATTTAAGCCTTTACTATTACTAATCTATCAGAAAGAATCTTAGGGGAGAGAAAGAAACCATAAAAAGAAAAGGATGCTAACAGGGAAGAAAGAACCACAAAAACCAAGGCTCTCTAATCTTTGTATTTCTTAAGAACTTACAGTTTTCTACAAAGTAAAGTCACTGAGCCACCAAAAATTATCTCATATATCCAAAGATTTCTATTTCTAAAGAATCAATCAAAATTGGTTAGACCTAAAGGGAACTCATAGTGTCAAAATCAAGACGTCCCCAAATCAAAGACAAGCCCAACAACAACAAAAAAATTGGTATTAGTAAGTTTTTGTAGACAAACTCATATACTCATCTCTCATTTCCTTAATATTTCTATCACATAAGAATCAGAAAGATGCTATTATACCTTGTAGCCTAAAACAATCAAGTCTGAAGGGATATCGGGGTCATCTAGGTTAATCCCCGACCTTACAAATAAGGAAATTAAGGCCCAGCTGGGATGAATGACTGTTCTGATGCACTTCCAAATTTTTCCTCAGTAATTCTCACTTTACCTACTCCTCATACTCGTAGTGACTTTGAATCTAAGCTCTCTACCTTCTCTATATCCATCAATTCTCTCTCTTATACTCATTTCTTTCACCATTCAATTTACATTCCATGTCCTCCACTTCAATTTCTCCCTTGCCAACATCCTCAGCTTCTACTAATCACTGGACTTCCTTGAGCTCTCTTTAAAACTTCAACCCAAGATCTTTTTAACTGTCCACATTCTTCTAGCTGGGCTGTCCTGTCTGGCCAGATAAAATAATGTAGAAATGCAATATAAATTCATTTATTTCTCAACTCACTGCCCTCTGGCTTCTGCCCAACTATTCCACGAAAATTATTTTCACAGGCCATCAATGGCAGTCTTGCTGCTAAACTGAGGTCCACTTTTTGGATTCATTTCTATTGCTCTCTTAGCTGCATTTGCCGTTAGTGATCACATCTTTCTTACTGAAACACTTTTTCCCTTTGCTTCTGTGTTTTTCTCTACTTCTCTGACCATTCCTCAGACTCTTTTATGGGGATTTCTTTCTCCTCTTGGTCTTTAAATGATGTACTTCAGTGTTCCAACCTTAGACCTTCTTCCTCTCATTTCTATAGTCATCCATTCTCATGGATGAGGTACCATCCATGTCAGTGGCTCTCACCGGGGGGTGATTTTGTCCCCCGGGGATATTTGGCAATGTCTGGAGACATGTTTCATTGTCATGACTTGGACATGCTACTGGACCTAGTGGGCAGAGACTGGGGATGCTGCTGCACATCCCACTGTGCCCTGGACAGCCTCACACCAAAGCTGTATCTGCCCCCAAATGTTACCAGTGCCAAGGCTGAGAAACACTCCTCTGTGGGACAATGAATCTCAAAACTGTTTCTTTCCTGGGGCCTCCTCAGAGTCAGAGCCACATTTCTAACCATCCACTGGGTCTTTCCACTTGATGTTCCTCAGGCATGACAAACTCAAAATGTGTCATCTTCCTCAGAAAACCTTGCCCTCTCTGGTGTTCATTGTTAATATTAATAGCACCACCCTTCACCCCCTCACTCATGCCAGAGCTCAGAGTGTCATCTTTCATTCATTCTTCCCCTCACCATTGAAATACTATCTTCCATAAAATGCTGATGATCTACCTCTTGAATATCTCTGAAATCCATCTACCACTCCTCTTTGTTGGACCTCTACTTCGTCAGTCTTCTTGACATTCATCCCCCAGCTCTATCCTGTAACAAACATGTTGGAAACCTTCTCTATTTTAATTGTACTGAATACAGTACAGCTGTTGTGTGACGTGCTGCTATTGGCCACAGAAGCCAGCATATTCCATTCTCTCTGTCTGCAACAGTTTGCATTTGTCTGAGATCTCTTTCTCCATGAGTATGCATATGTGCATGCTCTCTCTCTCTCTCTCTCTCACAGACACACACACACGTTATCTGATGAATTCATTCAGATCTCAGTGTTGGATGTCATTTCCTCAAGGAAGCTTGCTATAAGACTTAGAGCCTGCATGTCCCCCTTCTACTGTCCCATGGTACCCCATTCTTTCTTAACATAATACAGCAACACTGCTTGGATAACTTGCCAACTCGACTGGAATTTCTATTTTCTTTTTATGTTACTGATGCTTATCACATTCCCTGCACATTGTGGGCACTGGATAAATGTCTAGTAAGTGAATGAGTAAGTGAATAATCCACTGTTCATTTATCTAGTTAGTAACAAATTTAGGTCCCCCTGAATGCTCTTTCTCAAACAACTGTTAATAAAAATTTGGCCACCTTAAAAATATTTTTTTTTTGGTTAAGAGCAATTTAAGACAAAAGAAATTAGAAATTATATCACACTTATATATATTTGGTGATTTATAGATGGATAATAGGCAAATATTTTGTGAAGAATTGAGCTTCTACATAAAATTGTATCAATACAATTGATACTTTCATACCTTTAGGGACAATTTATAGAACATATACATGCTCTCAACTGACTACAAAGTGTTGGATAATAAAACAGAAAAGTTAACAACATACTTTCATTTGATCTTTTAACTCAAGTAAGGAGCACAAACTGTTTACCGGCACCTGCATTTGATCCTCATTTCTTAAATGTTCAACACTGCTTACACTTAGCTTCCCAAACAGGATCATTCTAAAGCCACCCCACTGAGCTTTCTTTGCAACTGTGCTTAAGGGTGATATCTACACACAAGTGCTAAGTCTAAGTCACTTCTATGGATGGAAAAAATCCCAAGAAAGATAAAAATGAAGACCAAAGTGAATCCCCAATACTGCCTCCATACTTTTTGGATCTTAGATACTGCACCATTCTTGCCACACAAAAGCAGAGATTATTGATGAGTTTCAGCCTCCTACTGTGTTAGGTTACACTGTGTAAAACAAATCTACTGCCAGGATGTGAACAGAGGGGATGCAGGAAATGACATTCCACCAGGTTTGGGCAACTCTATGGATTAAACTTAATTCTTCATCCTGGGGATAAGTGAGCTTAGACCTTAGTCATTATTCAAACCTTTGTGAAATGAAAATCCCTTCATCACGGTGTAATATACAGTGAAAATGAACTTCTTCCTGGAAGATAAAAAAAAGTAAAATACTTTTTGCTGATGTTCTTTCATAAATTCTATACAGTAACAGCAAAAATCAAATAACTTACTCTCTTAGGCTTAATACACTTTCAAATTCATAGACTGTTTTGTGGACTTTCTGCTACCTGGCCTTCTGTCAAACTGTAACTTATCTGTGACACCATTAGAAACTCATATGAAAATGGAAGCTGTAGAACTCAGTTGACTGATACCATCATGCCCTTCCCTTCACTGGAAAATGGCTCAAAATGTTTCATCTCTGCAGTCCTCTAAGGTAAGGAAAAAATTCCATGAAGAGGAGTAGTCCTCATTAATGAATTCCTCCTATGGCATTCTTCTGGATTCTTTGTGAGCCATCTCACAATTGAAATAAAATTATTCATTCAAAGAATTTAACTACCCATACTGAAGGTCAGTCAGCCTCTACAAACTTTGGGTACATCATACCTGAATAAAATAATTCAAAGCTTAGTAGGGAAAGCAGGCAATAAAAATAATTATAGCAAAATATGATAAACACTGAATTAAAAGTTATTGGGTCCTTGTCACTTACCAAATGCTATTCTAAATGCATGATATGGATAAACCCATTTAATCCCTTTAATGGCCCTATAAGGTAGGTTTTATTGTTACATCTTCCCCCAACCCATAATAAATGTGATGGACTTTTAACATGCCAATTTTTCTAGGCTATAGTCTCCAGTTATCTAGATAATAATCTGGGTGTTGCCATGGTTGTACCTAATAGATGCAATTAAAGTCCATAATCAGTTGATTTTAAGTAAAGGGGATTATCCTAGAAAATCTGGGTGGATATAGTTTCATCAGTTGAAAGACCTTAAGAGCAGAGTTAAGGCTTCTCTAAAGAAGAAGAAATTCCGTCTTGCACAATAGTTTTTACCTGTGCCCCAGAGTTCCAACCTGTCTTTTCTGACAGCCTGTCCAGTGGGTTTTGGACTTTGACAGCCCTCACAATTGTATAAACCAGTTTCTTTCAATAAATTCCTTAATATATATCTCCTACTGGCTCTGCTTCTCTAGTAGAACCCTGACTTATACAATAGGTGAACTAACAAAACCAAGGAGGCTAAGTAACTTGTCAAGGTGATAGGGCTAATATGTGGTAGAGGACAATTTAAACTCCTTGAATCTGAGGGCAAAGCCCTTGGGTTGACACAACTATATTTTTGTTTCTGATAGAAAAACAGGTTCAAAAGAGGCCCAAGCAAGAGATCCTTACTTCTAATTGATAGGATTGGTGGTGGTGAAGAAAGGTCTCTTCCAGGTGGAGGAAGGTCTCTTTAAGGTGGAGGAAGTGCTTGAACTGGGTTTTCAGGGATAAGTTGAGCTTTGCAAGGTGACTAGGATATGAAGACACATCAGATGAGGATGTTAGAAAAGCTCTGTGTGTGGTGCAATGAGACATGGAAACACACACATGCGGGAATCATGCGTTTCATGTTACTGCCTGGGATCTTAGTCTCCAGTCTCTCACCCTTGAAAAGTTGGAGTAGGTGGCCTCTAAAGCTTACTGTAAAGAATAAATAGACAACCTGTGTAAAGAATCTCACAAGCTCCCTGACACAGATAGGTGTCTATAAAATCACTTCCCTTCTCCATCACACTAATGCCTCCCTCCCCTCCAAAGTTTCCTCCAAGTGTCACATGTTCTGATCCTGATGATAAATTAATATGGCAGACATGCCATTATATTCCACCCCTTTCTCTGTAGAACTAAACAGAATATACCCACTGTGTGCCAAGAGCTGGCTTGGCCATGGGAGATGTCATAATAAAGAAAACAGGTTTGATCTCTAACCCCAAATTGCTTGCAATCTAGTCTGAATGGCATAATTTTAAAGGGTCTATGATAACTGATATGAAGAGAAAAATATATCAGGCTAAGATGGCAAACAGGAAGGGGCCTTAACTCAGACTGGGGTTGTCAAGGAAGACTTCCTGGAGGAAGGCACATCTCAACTGAAACTTGAAAAGTGAATAGGAGTCAGCTAAATGGCTGTTGTTAATTAGTAGGAAGAGTCCACGTGAAGTCCTGGTTCATAGCTAAAGAAGTGAGTGGCATAGGGAATTCCCAAAGCACCCCTTACCCACTCTGCTTAAAGATCATCTGTGAACCGACAAGTTACTGTGGTCAGCCTTTTGGCTGGCAGTGCTCAGACAGTGAGAAGGACCCTTATATGAATCTCTTTCCATCCCATACAAGCCAGATGTGAAAATAAACATGCCTGAATTCAAGTTCACTCCATTGCACATTTTCCTGTACTTCTATTGAAGGTTAGAATGCTAACTCACTTGGCATTTCAACCAGACTCCAGCTTCTGCTTAGCTGGCTGGCTTCCAATGCTAATTCAATGTCCTGTGGTGTGACAACAAAAATTTAACTTCTGTAGTAAAATGGAAGGTGATAATTTGAGTGGGAGGGGAAAGTTTAGCCATTTTCCTGTGGCATTACAGAAACTTTTCTAGCCATATTTTATCAATTTTAATCTTATTTTTTCCTTATAGGTCTTCTACTTTTTTCTTGTTATGCAAAAAGAAACATTTTCTGAGAAAACTCACAGGATTTATAAGTTCTCTGAACTAGAGTTGTCCTAGAAATTTATGTGAAATCCTCCTATGTGTGGACTCTTGGGAGAAGATCATGAATAAACAGTCCTGACGGAACTCGGTATACCAGTCATTCAGAGAAAAGGGCAGAGAGGGGTCATAATCAGACACCTGAGGCTCATTTAAATAGGAAGCCCAGACCTCAGGAAGAGCTACAGCAAATGCTTGCTATTAAAAGAGGGTTCCAAGGACTTCAGCTACTTGGCATAGGCCTGCATCCCACTCCACACACACAGGGGAATGGCATTTCCCAGGAGGGAGCCTTTGTCTCAGTTCTCACTTGGAGAGCTGAAAGTCAATATGGTGGGGCACTCCTCAGAGGTCTCAGTGGCATGGAACATTGCGTCACTCTGGGTGACCATGTGCAAGTAGTGGCCTAAAGTTATTTGACTGAAGGAATCCCTGCTCCCCAGTGAAGTCCAGTCACCACAGAGACAAGACTGCCCTGTACCAGTCTGGGGTAAATGAAAGGCATCAGCAAAGCTGGAGGTTGTAGGTCAGCAGCAAGTCCCAGGAAAACGTGCCTGGAAGTCACAGAATATCAGCAAGGTCAAAGGGAAGCAGGAGCTGGGCCTGAGCAGAGCAGTGCAGAACTAGAGTGGCTTCAGAAGATGCAAAAGCAAAGACACAAGAGGACATCGTATGCACCCCACTAGTGGAAATAGGATGACAACTTCATTTGTGTGCAGTGAAAAGGCCCTGGTCCTGCATGCATGCACCTGGGTGCACATTGTGTGTCTTGTGGTTGAGGGGTTGTGGAGAACATTTATTCTCCCTCTATTTTAACAAAGACAAGGAGGTGGAGGAGGCCCCATCCCAGTTCAGAATCGAGAGCCTGTGGATCAAGTCTCAGAGGAAGGCACGAGGGGAAGAATGTTTTCTGTGCTTTGTCAGAATTCACACTCACTCCTTGGTCATCTTGACCCTGAACTATTGTGGAATAAAATGCCCGGCAAATGACAGAAGAGATTTTGCCCAAGGTTAAGGGGACATGCCTTCTCTGAGCATATCTGGCCATGGAGGGAATGCCTATGAAACTAAGAGGAAAATGACTGCTTAGAAAAGGAGAAACAGAGACAGCGAAAGTGAGAGAAAGAGAGAAGGGATAGGATCCTTCTTTTAGATAAACCAGAATTACTAGGACAGACTTATATGAATTTCTAAATCTCAGTAGCTCTTCTATTCTTGCCTTAATTGAGTCTTTTCTTGTTACAAAGAACAAAGAGAAACTTCAATGACACTTCAGTTGAACAAAAATGAGATATGCAAGCTAGAACATAAATAAAGGCAACACATTTAGAACTGGGGTTCACAGAGAAATACATGAACCTGCATTTGGAAATCAGGCCTTCTAGAGAAGTAGAATATCATGAAATATTTACCAAGTCCCAGTAACCTGGATATCCAGTGATCTCTTTAGCAGCTGTCAATCATTGATGCTTCATACTCTCCCTTTCAGGCTCTCAGCTACTTGCTGGCCAGCACACATGGACTGATTGCTACTCACCTTAGGGCTTCTGCCAACTGTGGCTTCCACCTATTCTCTTCTCTCTGCTTCTCACTTTCTGTTCCTTAATTGTCTTCCAGATGTTCTTCCCCAACTGTCTTCTAGGTGCTTCGAGATGCTGCCAACAGATGTTGTTGCATCTAATCAAACTCCCTAAAGTGCAGATCTGAACACTCAATGGCAAAGTTTGGAGCCATCACCAACTCATCCTGCTCATTCACTGGGGACCAGCCAGGACAGCAGGGTTATAGCATTTCTAGAGCTGTTTGCAGTTGCTTGCTGGATCAGCAGGGGCCTGGGCATGTCAGACACTCAGTCCATGGTCTCTGCATTAGGAAGACAGCATGATGCATGGGAATGTAGATATCATGGAAAATAAGCAGATCAGTGTCACACACTCAGAAAACACTATTACAGTAAGAGAGAGTATCATCCTCCCATTAGAAAGAAAACACACACACATACACACAGTTGATAGTAGAAGGAGATATTCCAAGGATCTTTGTGTGGATAGAATTGCTGTGCACACCACAGAGAGGAGAAACTTTCTGGTTCCTTCAAAGATGGAGGAGAAGGAAAAGAAGGAGGAGTAGAAGACGTGAGTAATATTACCAGACTCACAAAATGTTTAGTGTGAGTACTCTGTGAAACTGGTGAAGGCTTTGAGTTCACTTGAGTTCACACTTCATTTGATGAGAAGAAGCACATACAGACGCAGAAATAGAGACAAAGAGAAAGTATTTTGAACAAACAGTGTTATACTTAACAATTTGACAAAGTAGAAGGCTCCGTAAGACAGAATATTTTACTGAACATATACTGATCACTCATTAAGCATCCAATCCTCTAAGAAATACCTTATACTCCTTGTCATAGGTAATTCTCTTAACCCCATAAGATACAGATCCTGAATTTACAGAAGAATCTGAGGCTCAGAGCAGTTATATAACTTGCATGAGGTCACATAGCTGTAAGTGTTGGTGCTCTGTCTTTATTTGTGTCATTAAAGTTCTTTGGCATATGGACTCACTTTATATGTCTTTTGCTCTTTTGCCTTTTTAATGATATAAAATTTATGGCTCAGGTGCGGTGGCTCATACCTGTAATACCAGCACTTTGAGAGGCCGAGGCAGGCAGACTGCCTGAGCTCAGGAGTTCGAGACCAGCTCGGACAACATGACAAAACCCAGTCTCTACAAAATATACAAAAATTACCCTGGCATGGTGGTGTGCACCTGTGGTCTCAGATACTTGCTGAGGCATGAAGATCGATTGAGCCCAGGAGGTGGAGGTTGCAGTAAGCCCAGATCGTGTCACTGTACTCCAGCTTGGGTGACAGAGGGAGACTCTGTATCTTAAAAATAAATAAATAAATAAATAAATAAATAAATAAATAAATAAATTTTAAAAATGTACTTTGAGTGAAATATGCAGATATCAAGTGAGTGATGTGGCAAGCTTTGATGAATGTGTCAACCTTTGCATCCACCACCACAAACAAGATGTCGAACATTCCCATCACCTCAGAAGGTTTCCTTCTGTCCTTGCCAGGGCTCCTCACTTCCCACAGGCAGCCCTAGCTCTCAGTGTCTATCCCGCTGGATTAGTTTTGCCTATGTTTGACCTTAATTGACCTTAATGGAATTGTACATTATATGTCTCGTGTGCCTGGCCTCTTTCAGTCCGTGGTACGTGAGGTTTCTATGCCCTGCATATACCAGTAGCTCATTCCTCTTTATTGCTCAATAGTATTCCACTGTAAGAATAAACCACAAATTGTTTACCCACTTTTCTACTGAGACACATTTGCATTGTTTCCAGTTAGGGACTATTATAGACAAATCCTACATAAACATTCATGTAAGTGTTTGTGGACACTTTGTAAACATTTATGTTTACATAATGTTACAAACATTTATGTTACAAAGTTTGTGGACATTCATGTAAACATTGTGGACATATGTTTTCACTTATCTTTGGCAAATACTTAGGAGTGGGATTGCTGCCTCTTATGTAGGTGGATGTTTAACTTTATAAGAATAGCCAAACAGCTTTCCAAAGTGACTGTACCACTTAACACTCCCCACAGCAATGTATGAAACTGCTGGTTGCTCCATAATCTTACCGCATTTTGCGTAGTCAGTCTTTTTGATTTTAGTCATTTCATGGATGCAAAGGAATATTTCCTTATGGTTTTTATTTGCATTTCTGATAATAAATGATGTTGATCAACTTCTCCTGTGCTCATTTGCTATTCCTGTATCTTCTTTGGTGAGTATCCAAGTTTTTGCCCTTTTAATTGAGGTGTTTGTGTTTTATTATTAATTTCTAAGAGTTCTTTATAGAGTCTCCATTTAAGACTGCTTTTGGATATATGTATTGTAAATATTTTCTCTCAGATGTGACTTGCCTGTTCATCTTCTTTTTTCTTTTCTGATACAGGGTCTCACTGTCACCTAGGCTGGCGTGCAGTGGCACAATCATGGCTCACTGTAGCCTTGACATCCCAGGCCCAAGTGATCTTCATATCTCAGCCTCTCAAATAGCTGGGACTACTTGGCTACTAGTAGACATTAGCCACCATGCTTGGCTAATTAAAAAATTTTTTTTAGAGACGAGGTCTTGCTGTGTTGCCCAGGCTGGTCTTCAATTTCTGGCCCCAAGAGATCCTCATGCCTTGGCCTCTCAAAGTGTTGGGATTGCAGGTATGAGCCACCACAGCTGGCCTGTGTTCATCTTCTTAATTGTGTATTTTGCTGAGCAGAAAGTTTTTATTTTCATGAAGTCCAATTTATCAAAATTTTAAATGTTTACTGCAGTTTGTGTCCTTTAAAAAATATATTTGCCTTCCTCAAAACCGTTGACTTATCTTCTTGTTTTCTTTCAGGAGCTTTATAATTTTAGATTTTACATATAGGTTTATGATCCACCTTGAATGGACTTTTGTGTGAGCTATGTTTCAAGTTCATTTTTGTCCACTACATTTATCTAATTGCTCCAATACCGATTATTGTAAAGACATTCCTTACCACATTGGAATGCCTTCGTAACTTGCCAATCATTACAAGTATCTATATTGTTCTATTTCTGTATTCCCTATTCTTGTGCCATTGATCTATCTTTGTATGTTTAATTTATTAGCACACTATCTTTTTTCTTAGCTTTACATTAGGTTTTGAAAACAAATCAGGTAAATGAATCCTCTAATTTTGAAATTATTTATCAAGCTTATTTTGGAAATTTTAGTCACTTTGCATTTCCAACTTTTAAAAAGTGTGCTGAGACTTTTATTGCTACTGCATTAAATCTATAGATTAATTAGAGGATAGATGACTAGCTGTAACATTTCCACTATAATTCTTACTAGAGATCAAGGGCAGTTCAGAATAAATAAGAGAGGAGATAGTGGAAAGACCAAGGTTGATATAAAATCACTGACAGAAGAGAAAGTGCACCCTAAGTTGTTCAGATTGAAAAAGAATCCTGATGAATGAGTACAAATTACAGGGAAAGAGGCTTAAAAGACTCAAGGAAGCAGTCTTGCAAAGGCAATACTTCAGAAGAGAAAAGAGTAAAATGAAAGCAATAGCAACCCTTTCTAAACTGTGCAGTAAAGAGAAAAAGAGGCAAGAAACATATTTAGGATCTTTCTAAATGAAATAATGTCAAGTATCCAAGGACATAAGACCATCCTGCATTTTCACTACAGAAGCCATCAGATAAATAAACTGTACATTGCTCTTCTGGCAAGACAGTGATTGTGAACTAGCAATCTTATAGACCACTCTATACTAACAGATCTGAACTCAAAATGCAGGCATAGGTACAAGTAATATTCATTTATTACAAAACTAATATAAAAATGAAAAATCAAACTGGAAATCAAATATAATAGATATGAAAATCAAAACTTCTCAATTGGCAAACACTTTCCCTCACATACACACAGAAACAATAACAAAGCAGAAGAAAACTATGACACAACACTTCAGATTTAACTAAGTACTCTCCCATAAGCATTTGGGAGTATAAAAAAAATCCCACCTTGAATCAGAAATCTAAAAACCAAAAAAATAGATATATACAAAAAGCAGCACAAAAGAAAATTATATTTGATTAAACTTCTGAAAGATACAGAAGAAAAATCCAAAATCATATGAAATAAAGAAGAAATTACAATGTTCCCAAGAAAGAATGAATTCCAATGAAAATATAATAAAGGGTATAGGAACAAAACAGAAACATAACCAAGAGATGAACATAGAATAGAGAAAGAAGAAAAGATTCTTTCTTTCTACATGTTTATGTAGAAAGTGTTTGAAGTAGAAGACAAAGAAACAGGATCCAACTTACGTATAATTTGAATCTCTAAAGACAAAAAACAAAGCCATAAAAAGAAGTAATACGTAAAACTATAATCCAAAAGCATATTATAAAAATAAAAGAAAAAATTACCAAAATATTGAAAGGACTCGCCAGGTACCCGGGAAAATTGGCCCACAAAAGTCAATCCATAGATATGTCCCAGTAGACAGTTAGATCTTAAATAGAATAAATCCTCAAAGCTTCCTCTTCATAAAAAGAACACATATGCAAGGCAGCAGTAAAATGCATTTTTAAAAACTCAAGGAAACAAGTATGAAGCAATAATTTTATATCCAGTCAAGGTGTATTCTAAGTATCAAGGCTATAGATAAGTAGTTTTAAATATGCAAAGAATTAGGAAATTCTATAACCACAAGCCCTTTATGAACAATTTGCTAGAGTATGAGCTTCCTCTAACCAAGAGATCACTGGGAACACTTCAACAAAAAGACCAATAGTGAGCATTTAATATATATAGTCATAGATCTAAAATTAAAATAAAAGCAAGGATAAAAGTAAAGTTATAATGTTCTATGTTCTATATTATGTGTTATATGCTGTAGTTTTGTCATATTAACAAATTACAATGGCATTTAATCAATTAATTAAAAAATATTTACAAAATGGCTCACAGAATATAACCCAAATATTATATAATGTATACATGTTACTCATTTAAACAAAGAATTTCAGAAAGACTAAAACCAAAGGGATAAGCTGTTGCCACTGCCACCTGTCACTAAGGCTAGCACCACAGAGCTCCTCACAATTAGGGACATGGGGAAGTTGTCCAAGAACCAATTAATGGGCTACCTCACCAATGCTCAGAGAAAAAGACGAGGTAACACAAAATGAAACTGGCATTTCTTCAAGGCAAGGTGAAATACGTGCACTGCACCCTGTCTCTCACAATAAATGCAGCTCTAAAACCTAGATCAGCAGTGAGTTTCACAGTTTTTTTTTTTTCACCAATATTCCACAACCTGATCTCAATATAAACCAAAACTTGAAAGTGTGTCCTAGACACAAATGGACATCTCCAGGAGAAGCCCTCTGGAACTCCTCTGCTCTGAGGAGCAGAAAAATAACTACTAATACATAGAGAGTGTGGGGAAAAACACTGTTTTTCTCTCAAGTTTCCTTTTATGGCAATGGTGGCAGCAACAGAAGTAGCATTGGAAGCCATAGTCCTTATAAGAGGAGGAGCCTTCCTCTGTGATCCAAGGAGTTGTGGTTCCAAGAGAGTCATGCAAACTCATTGCTCCTTCTCCTTCTAATCACCTACTGCCTGGTTTTGCATATGGATGCAGTTAAAGGACATGCATATCAAAATGGTGAAACTAAAATTCAAGACTTTTGGCTGGAAGACTATAAAAGGGAGCTCCAGGGAAGCAGAAGTTACCAGGAACAGAGTGGAGAGACAGCACCTCAGAAATATGACTCCATGAAGTCGGTGCTGAATTCTTGGGGTCACCCCAGAACTGTATGTGTGTGGATCTGATACAAAACAGTATGCCAAACACTTTAAGAACTGCACTAAAAAATAGAGCAAACACAGGTCCCCCACTGGCCAATGAGTGGCACACACGGAACAAATTTGAACTTAAGGCTTTAAAAACTGAGTGGATATTAAAACCACAATCCACAGGAGACTGGTAATAACTTGCAGCCTAAACCAAATAAGGTTGGTTGCCTGCAAAAACAAAAAGTAACATTCTCTATAGGATCTGAATAAAATTCAGGGCATCATAATGCAATATTCAAAGCAGGCAAGACACAATTAAAAATTATGCATCATAAAAACAATCAGGAAAAAATCACTCATATGGCAAAAGATAATCAACAGATTCCAAAGTGGAAGGACACAGGTGTTGGTATTATTTGACAAAGACTTTACAAAGCTATTACCAAAAAAAATGGTCAAGAAGTAATGAAATGAATGGAGATATTTTTAAAGTCTCAGCAAAACCCACTAGATATAAAGAAGAACCAAAGGAAATATTAGAACTTAAAAAACAGGTAATCAAAATTTAAAACTCTGTGTAGGTTTAAATAGGATCAATACCAGAATGGAAATGATGGAATAAAGAATTAGTGAACCTCAAGACAGATTAATGGAAATTATCCAATATAAATGGCACAGAGGAAAAAGCAAAAAGAAACCTTCCCAGGAAGCTGTGGGAAAATACCAAAAGGTCCACCTTTGTGTCATCGGAGTTACAGAAAGAGAGGAGGGAGAAGACAATGCAGAAAAACGCTTAAAGAAATGATACCATAAAATTTCCCCAATTTGTCAAAAGACATAAATTCAAAGACTTCAGAAGTTGACTGCACTCCAAACAGGGTAAACCCTGTGTGCATGTGCGCATCCACACACACACATACACATACACACACACACACACAAATAATGCCCAGACATAACATAATCAAATCAGTGTAAACAAAATTTCAAAACAGCCAAAGAAAAATGATATATTACTTATAAGATAACAATGTTTGAAAAACTGTGCTTTCTTTTATTCACAATAGCAAAGACTTGGAACCAACCCAAATGTCCATCAATGATAGACTGGATTAAGAAAATGTGGCACATATACACTATGGAATACTATGCAGCCACAAAAAGGATGAGTTCATGTCCTTTGTAGGGACATGGGTGAAGCTGGAAGCCATCATTCTCAGCAAACTATTGCAAGGACAGAAAACCAAACACCACATGTTCTCACTCATAGGTGGGAATTGAACAATGAGAACACTTGGACACAGGGTGCGGAACATCACACACTAGGACCTGTCCTGGGGTGGGGGAAGGAGGAGGGATAACATTAGGAGAAATACCTAACGTAAATGATGAGTTGATGGGTGCAGCACACCAACATGGCACATCTATACATATGTAACAAACCTGCACGTTGTGCACATGTACCCTAGAACTTAAAGTATAATAAAAAATAAAATAAAATAACTAACCAAAAAAAAAAAAAAAAAAAGAAAGAAAAACTGTGCTTTCTTGTAAGAAACCATTTATTCTAGAGGAATTGAGAATATTTTTGAAGTATTTAAAGAACAGAATTATTGACCCAGAATTCTATATCTACCAAAAGTGTTTTTCAGAAATGAAAGTGAAATAAAGATATTCTAAGACAGTCTCGGCTAACAAAAACTATAAAAATTCATTGCCAGCAAATTTGTTCTAAAAGAATTACAAAAGGAATTTCTTTAGACAGAAGAAATTACACCAGAACATCAGTAATGAAGGAAAAGGAACAGAAATAGTAAATACCTAGGTAAATATGACTGACTATGCCTTTCTTCTAAGATTCCTTAAAATATGTTTGAATTATGAGAGTAAAAATTGACATTATCTGATAAAGTTTTTGATATACGTAAATGTAATATATAAGACAACTAAAACATAAAATGGGGAGGGTATAGGGATCTATATGCTTGTCAAAATTTCTACATCATATTTGACATGGTAAAAATTGATTCTAAGTAGACTTGGAAAAGTTAAATATGTATGTTGTAATCCCTATAACAAATACTAAAAATTATACAAAGAAATAGAGTACTATACAGATTTTTTTTTAAATGGAATACTGAAAATACTTCAGCGGAGTACTTAAAACCATTCAAAGGAAGATAGAAAAAGAAAACAATGCAACAAAAAAGAGAGGGAACAAACAAAAAATAAATATTAAGACAGTAGACATTAATCAAAACATAATAATTACGTTAAATATAAATGATCCTACACACCATTTAAAAGACAGATGGTCAGGATAACTATATATTCTCTATAAGAAACTCACTTGAAATACAGCAAACTAGGTAGGTTAAAAGGTAAAGGATGGGTATAGGTGTGCCTTGCACACACTAATCAAAACTGGAGTGGCAATATTAATATGAGACAATTAAATTTCAGAGCAAAGAAAATTACCAGAAATAAAGAAAGACCTCACATATTTGTAAAAGGTTCAATTTACCAAGAAGACTTCAAAATCCTAAAAGTATTTGTAGTAAAAAGAGAGCTTTTAAAAATGAAAGAAAAAGCTAAAATAAATGGAAAAACCCATGGTTATTGTTGGAAACTTCAAAACTCCTCTTTCGCTAATTGATAGAACTAAAAGGCAGAAAATCAACAAAGATATAGAAGATAAGAAAAATGCCACTAACAAACTGGATTTATTTGATGTTTATAGAACACTCCAACCAAAAATAGCAGGATATATATTCTTTTAAGTGCACATGTAACATTTACCAAGGTAGATGACACAGTGGATCATAGAACAAACCTTAACACATTTTTAAAAACTTTAATCATATAAAGTATGTTATCTGACTTTAAAATATTTAAACCAGATATCAATAACAGAAAAATAAAAGGGAAATCTTCAAATATATAGAAGTAAAACAACACTTCTAAATAAGCTATTGGTCAAAGAGAAGATCGCAAAGGAAATTTGAAAATATTTTGAAGTGGACAAAAATAAAATACGACATCTCAAATTCTGTGGGATGCAGGTAACCGATGCTTAGAAGAAAATTTACAACATTAAATGCTTATATTTGATAACCTAAATAGTAGATATACTGCTATATGAAGTGCTTCTGAAAAGCGTTATAGTCCTTTAATGAAAAAGGTGAAAGGAATGAACATTTATTGATACCTTATCTTGATCCAGACATTATATTAAGTGTTTACCCATTCTTTCTTATTTCACTATCATGATAAACTGGAAGGTAAATATTCTCATTATATTCATTTCACAAATGAGGAAACTGTAGCTTAAAAAGGCTAACGTCCCCAAAGTCACACAAATCCATTGTCAAGGCTGATTTAGTTGCTCAGTAAAATAGTGGCTAAATCATTAAAACACTAAACAGAAAGGCAATGCATGAATGGAGGAATGGAGGGATGGAGGGACACATTGATAGATGAAGGGATAAATAGAAATACATAGATAAATTTTGTTTCACACGGTACAGCCATGACTCAAATGTACTGTATGTAAATAAAACCTGTGGGAGAAAACAGTCTTTCCACTATAAAGGTATTTCCAAAATTTAGTACATCATAACCATTATCTAGAATGCTTGTTAGAGCTACAGATGCTCAACCTCTTAGGAGAGCCCAGCTACGTGGGTCTATGAAGGAACACAGGAATCTGTGTTTTTATCAAGCTCCTCAGGTAAGTATGCCAAGACAAACGGTGGAGATGCTGTAATATACCAAATTCCTAATAAAGATGCAGATGATGTAAGGAACTGCCTCAGTCTTCTGAGGGATTATATCAGATCACATCAACATAGAAAAATGCACCAAAGCCCATACAGTGGGAATTTTATTATATAATTAACATAGCAGCACCTCATATAAATGGAGATGGGTTCAGTAATCAGGGGATGAACTGTGCTAGTCTATGAAGATGTGAATCACTGCCAAGGTCATGAATCAACTACAGGAAGGAAGAGGTCAGGATAAGGTCATCTGTTTGTGTGTCTCAGGGCCTGTGTTTCTGAGTCTGGGAGAAGGCCTTTGGGATACTTTTCATCATTTTATTCAAAAAATATTTTTGGAAATGTAATAACTTAAATTTTCCTGAAGGATTTGAAGATTTTTGGTGAGTACATAGAATGAGCATTAAAGGAACCCAGCCAATCATCAGGAATTTGCCTTTCTTCACTCTTTATTACCCACAACATGAATTTTGTGTAAAAATACTAATTTTGTGCCATGATGTAACCCATCCCCTGAGAGAAATTTCATCATCAAAGTCAAAATATGGCTTACTCATATTTTTAAAATATGAGCAAGAAGCCCCAAGAAGTATATTTTAGAAACAAACCCAAAGATTTTATATTTAACAACAAACCCAAATAATTATATATTTCCAAATCACAAATATCTGTATTTGTGAAAGATCCTGGGTTCTATCCCTTGGGAGTATTGAAGGTCTGTAGACTATACCTCTTTTCTGCATAACTTTACACTTAAAACTATAAATTACAATAGATGCGTGTTGGAAATATCAACCAGAATTTGAGGGACAAGCCATGATTATTTAATATATAAAATTAAGCTTTTGAAAGCTTAATTATTAAGACAGCATTAGTTTCATTAGTTTTATGTGAATAAAATAAAACTTTGAATACAATGATCTAGCTTCAGACTAAGAGCATAATAAGTATTATGTTCATTGGAGAAAATATGCTCTGATAAAAAAAATGGAAAGAGTTAATCTGCAGGCTCAAGGGATGATGAGCGACTGCTTTGCAGTATGTTCTTTAGTAAGCGTGCTGACAATGGAGAGGGTCATTCTTCACTCATGTATTAATGGTGAAATTCCTACAACATAGAATAGGTCTCTCAGATGTACATTAACTAGTTCAACAAGGTCTCATGGATTCAAAACTGATGATACGCTTTCACATACTAAGAGAGAAAATAATAGATCACGTCAGAGTTCCTTGGAATTTGGTAGTGGCATACTTTAAATTCAGGATGATACATATTTTGCATGTTTCGCAGTGTTTTTCCTTTTGAGCTGATGAAAGACATCATTATCAATTATAGCTCTTTAATACTCAGTTCAGGAAGCCACTGCCAAAATTCAAGAAAATCTTGATAGAAGAACCCCATTTGCTAAACCTGCTAAGAAGCTGCTTAATTCTTTTGGAAAGAACTAAGTCCAAGGAGGAAGAGTCATGGTATGGACCAAGTGCAAAAGAGAAAGAATACAACCACTAGAATGTTTAAAATTTTAAAGGCAATACCAATATTGGCAAATAAATGAAGCAGCTGGAACTCATTCATTGCTGGTTGAAGTGAACTTCTCCCACTTTGGAAAACTGTTTGGCATTAAGAAAAATATATACCTACTTTTTGCCCCAATTGAATTGGGTGGAATTGAGTGGAATTGTCAACAATTCCATTCCTAGGTATATACAAGATAAATTATTGCATATGTCTAAAAACTTGACTTGTACATGAATACTCAGAACAACTTTATTGATAGTAGCCAATGTACAATTATATAAGAACAGATAAATCAACTGTAGTCTTTCATATGATAAAATATTGCATACCCCACCAGATAGAACAAACTACTTACATATTTAACAACATGGATGAAATATCAAAAGGTTGAATACTATTGGAATACATTTATATGAAGTTCAGGGAACTTTCTGGGGTGATGATAATTTTCTAAATCCTTATCTGGCTGGTGATGACAGATCTGTTATACATAGGTAAAAATTCACTAAGTTGTACCCATAAGATTATTGTACTTTATATAAGTTATTCCTCAATAGAAAATAAAAGAACATAAAGAAGAGTATGATGTGTTTATGGCTTGGAGATTACTGTAGGAAGCTAAAAAATGTAACAATCTTCCTCCCCTCTTAGTTCCTATCGTTGGCTTTTGTTGCTCACTTCTGTAGCTCCTATGTAGCTGTGTGTTAAGGGAATGATCCTCTTTCTTGTAGAAAGCATTCCCTGTGTTTAGAAGTTCCAACGGGACTATTCTGGGGCAGGAAAATGGAAGACTAAAGCAGGTTTGTCAATCAGCTTCTCAAAGTACAAAAGTAGCCCAACCTAAGTAATAAGTGAAGAATACCCTTTGGGCATGCATGACCAATGTTTTGATTTTTATTGGGTATTCCTGGAGTTCCTGGAGAACTCTCTTCAGAATGTCTCAGGGATCTAGTGGGGAAAATATAACCATAAGCAGCAACTGGTAAGGATTTGGGGATTTGGGGTTCTAATAATCTGTTTTCTTAAGCAAACACTCAATCTTCTCAAGGTTTTTAATTGTATTTTTTTGTGTGTGGGTTTTTTTTTTTTTGGTAATATTTTGGTTACAAGGAATAGAAGTATACATAAGCTAACTCAAGTAAGAAGGAAGATTATTAAACCAATGAAAATGAATCTCATAGAATCGAAACATAAAGTATAGCAGGACACTGCAGGAAATAAAGTGGGAATTGGAAAACAAATCAGAAACAGAAACAGAGGTGCCTTTTCTACTCCTTTCTCTCTGTGCCTTGTCTCCCCATGTCCATTATTCTCCTACCACAGAGCTGCCTTGCCAGCATACAAATCTGTTGCTCAACATACTGTGCTAACATGGGTGACAACATGGCAACTTCAATCCCTAAGTGTGGCTTTCCATATGTAAAAAGTTTACTCTCTGTCATTATAGGTTCAGTTAGTTAAGTCCCATGAAAACCTTTTAAGCTTTCAAGATCTGTTCGTTGGGCTAATTCTCAGGAGGTTCTGAATCAAAATGCAATATTAAACACAGGATAAAATTTTACAAACTCATACAAATGCTATAAAGGCAAATACATGTCTATGTACATTTTTAAAGTATGCATACACACAAAAACCCAAACACAGATAGTTGCAGCAGTTTTATTTATAATTGCCCCAAACTGGAAGGAACAAAGATGGCCTTCAATAGGTGAATGGAAAACAAACTATGGTACATCTATCCAGTGGATCATCATACTGTAATAGAAAGGAATTAGCTATCAAGCTACACAAAAGTATGCATGAATCTTGAACACATATTACTAAGGGCAATAAACCGGTCCAGGAAGGCTATATACTGCATGATTCCTTTTATGTGACATTCTGGGAAAATATAGAAATAGTTAACACAGCAGTGATTGCCTGCAGCTTGGGAAAGGGAAAAGGTTGAATAGGTGAGGCACAGAGGACATTTTAGGATGTTAAAACTATTTTGTATGACACTATAATGGTGGATGCATGGATCTATGAATTTTTCAAATCCTATAGAACTTTATAGCACAAGGAGTAAACCTTGAAATTGTTAAGAGTGGACTTTAAGTGTTCTCACTACCAAAAAAGACAAGTATGTGAGAGAATACATATGCTAATTAGTTTGTAGCCATTTAATAATGTATACATGTATCAAAACATCATGTTGTGTACCATAGTATATATAGCTTTTATTTGGCATTTTAAAATAATTTTAAAAGCAAAGGAAAAGAGAAAACAGTGAGCCTTCATGTATACAATTTTTAAAAAGTCATTTAGAAGGTCTAGGATCCCAGGTCTGGGATGCAAACTGTGACAGAAGAATCTAACCGTGCTACCTATGAGGATATAAAATAATGTCATTGAAGACAATGGGAGAAAATGTGCTGACCTTAGTAACTTTGAAAATGAGTAGAGACTGTAAGACTGAAGGCAAAGAAACTGCACATATGCTCTGTATTGTAGTTGATAAAGTTATTTTCCATGGGGACATGGGTTAACAATTCTAAAACTACACTATACATGTTTACTGAAACTATACAATTAAGTAAATACATGGTGGATGGTAGGAGCCAGGTAGCAGGTACAGACATGCAAGAGGATGCTAGAATGATCCATGTAGCAATGGATTGCAGTTGGAGGCATTCAGTATGAACTTATGTTAGTGTAACATAGAGATACATAAATATAGAAATAGTTATACGTAGATACATGTATATTCATAGATTAATATACACATTTTTTCTGCAAGCTGAGGTGGCTTAGAGGCAACAAACTCCATTAGCAACACGCACATCTAGCACCCCAGATCTTGCTTTCTACTACTATTATCCAATAATAGGAACAATCTACATTTGGAGAAATGGTTGATTCTAGGACTAAGAGAATATGCAACACGAGTCTGAAGCATCTCGTGTTGCAGAATGTAAGTAAGTGCTCAAAAACAACAATAAAAAAGTATATGCACACAGTGATGGGGGTATGTCAAAGAGACACAGGAGCCAATTGAAAGTGCTCCCAATAGCCAAAATTGTAGTGTTTTAACAATAAAATAAGCAATGGAGTATTCAATGATAATCTAAAGTATAAAATAAATATCCATGAATCTATACTGATATGATTGAATTAAGAAATCAATAAACAGGGAAGAACAGACAAAATTTTCTGTGCAGAAAAATTCCAAATAATTTATGTAGATTCTTTCCCTCAAGGAGATGGAGCACAGCTCTCCTTTCCTTAAGTGTGAGCTCCACTTAGTGACTTTCTTCTCAAGTAAACCCGAGAATATTTCTTACTTTCCATATCCCTTTTTGAGATACTCTACCTCTGTCTCTCTGATCTTCTTTCCAAAAACTCATGACCTCAGTTTAATTATGAGAAAAGTATCAGGCAAATTCCCAGCTGAAAGACATTCTATAAAAATATCTGACTAGTAGTCCTCAAAACTGTTAAGGTAGCTGGGCATGGCGGCACAACTGTAGTCCCAGCTAGTTGGGAGACTGAGGTGGGAGGATCAGTTGAGCCTAGGAGTTCAAGATTGCAGTGAGCCGTGATCTTGCCATTGCACTGCAGCCTGGGTAACAGAGCAAGACTTTGTCTCAAAAATAAAATTTTGTTTAAAGTTTTTTAAATTAAAAGTCTGTTAAGGTCATCAAAAATAAGAAAAGCCCAGAAAAGCATCACAGCCAAGAGAAGCCTAAGGAGACATGACTATATTTGACATGATGCCTGATATTTTTCTCGTAATTAAACTGAGGTCATGAGTTTTTGGAAAGAAGACCAGAGAGATAGAGGTAGCATTAAGAAAAGCCCAGAAAATCATCACAGCCAAGAGAAGCCTAAGGAGACATGATGACTAAATGTCCCAGTACAGAAAAAGATCATGGGTAAAAACTAAGAAAATCAGAATAAAATATGGATTTTAGCTAATAATTACATGTCAATATTAATTCATTAGATGTAACAAATGTAGTATACTAACATCAAATATTTACAACAGGGGAAAACAGGCATAGGGTATATAGAACTCTGTACTGTCTTTGCAATTTTTGTAAATCTGAAGCTATCTAAAACAAAATTTTATTGACAAAATACATGTACTAGCTTAAGAGTACCAACGGGATATTTCCAACTAAGAGAAATGAAGGGGAAATCTATACAGCACACAGAAGCGAAAGATGTGTGGCCAAGGTGAGTGGTGTAGAATATAAGTAAGTGCTCAAAAAAGAAATATTAATAAAACACACACACACACAATGATAGGGGTATGTGATGGGCCCAGGACTTGGACATAAGGATGCCCAATGACAAATACCAGTCAAGGAGCCAGAATTGGGCTCCCCACATGAACTGGGTAATATATTGTGAGTTCACAAATAGAAATCCAGACATCCTTACCCTCCAGATTGGAAATTAGCCTTCTGCCCTAGGTAACGACTATGAAACGTGTCTCTTGCTTGAGCTCAGAATACCAAGCCTGTGTGTGGCTAGATACAGACTCTGAGTCGGAGCTGAATGTGTAGTATAAACATTAAGAAGATGCACTTACATAAAACATTACTGGGAGCCAATGAAATCCACAGGACCAGGCACAGGCAAGTGTGAAAGCAGCCCAGTAAGAGGTCCTTATAACCCAAGGCACAAGATGCAAGATGAATTCATAGTAAAAAATGACAAAGATTTTGAGGAAGTTCAACATCATAACAGTCTACAGACTCAACTAATGAGGGAATTTACATTTAAGGAGTTAGAGATAGTGGAACACTCTAAAAAACAATATATACTGGTTTGAAATGTCCTATGGAAGAAATAGTATGATAAAAATAAAAACAGCATTTATGAAAGAAGAGCCAATGGATTTTTTTTTTCCCAGTAGAAATGCTGAAAAATACAGTCACTGAGAAAAAATTCTAATTCTAATCAATGGTTTTTAACCTTGGTTACACATCATAGTTATTGATATCCATACTCTGACCCAGACCGATTAAACCAGAAACTCTAGAGGTGGGACCAGGCATTTATATTCTGTTAATCTGCCAGGTGATTCTAAGCTACCGCCCCTATGTGAAGCATTCTGTTAACATATTAGACATAACTGAAGAGAGAAGTATTAATAACAGCAACAACAACAAAACTAGACATAGCCTGAGACAGAAAAGAGGAGAAAAAAGAGAATGACAAGATGATGAGCAAACAAGAGGAGTTAAGAAACATGAAGGATGTATTAAGAAAAGTCTGATGCATACACCTCATAAGCATTCCAGAAGGAGAGAATAGAGAGAATTGTGGAGGAGAATTAGCCAAACAGAAAACGGTTATATCTTTTCCAAAAATGATGCAATATATCAAAAGCTCTATTGGATGCTGAGTAGATAAATAAAAATAATCCAGACCTAGACACATGACAGGGAAATGTAAAGAGGAAATGCTGGAAGAAGGTGTGAGTGGAGGGCAATGAGGCATCTCTAATACTATACTGATGTAATTGTTGCAAGAAAACTTTTAAAATGTAATTGTAGTGTCGGAGCCTATTCTAATGTACACTCATGCTCAAAGCAATGCAAGGTTGCTTAGTGAATACTGACTACATGCCATGTGCTGTCCTAGGAACTGGCAGACAAAAAGATAAATAAGACACGGTGAAAGAACTCCAGGGAAGAGGAGAAAGGCATGTATACAACCATGGTGGATCGTATTAATAGCACCAATACTTCAAACCTCCCTGTGTCCTGTGATTTTGTTTTGTGACTTTACAGTTCTTTCCAGAGTTTATTCTCCCATTGCCTTAAAAATGGGCTGACCTTGAACTTTCTTTAGACTATAGAATTCGCTGGACTTGATGGTGTGTTAATTCTGAGACTAGGTCTCAAGAGACCGTGAGTATTTCTGCTGTGCTTCTGCTTTCCTGTGATGACATGCCCAGGCTAGCCTGCTGGAGGATGAGAGGCGTGGGAAGCGGAGATCAGTCACCCCAGTCACCCCAGCCAATGGCCAGCCATGAATGTAGGTGATCTCAGCCAAGATGAGTAGAGCCAACCCATCCTACATGTATGATGAACAAGTGGCTATTACTGCAGACCATACAGATGCCACTGATAGACCAGCTCCCCATAATTCAAGAGACGGAGCACACAAAAACAATCAGCAGGAAAATAACTCCAAATTTAAAATGTTTTCTTCCTAAACCATATTACACTTGTTTCCTTAGTTTCACAAAGTTCCAGCTTGTTCTATCTGCTAAATGTGTTGGTGGCAAAAGCTGTGAGACATGGTGGCAGGTGAAATCTCTTGCCCTTAAATAGCTGTCATTTCAAAACTATAAACAGTAAATACTGTGAAGCCCGTCTTAAACCGCAGCCCAAGGGAGCCGCAGAAATTGGATGCCTCATAGAAATGATCTTTAAGTAAAGGTTGAATACAGTAGCCTTGGGGATATGTTCAAATGGTGGCTCCAGACAGAGTTGTCTGACGGGAAGCGTTCGCCAGCCTGGGCTTCCTGGAGTTTGCCTGCTCTGAGACACATAATGAAAACGAGAGCTTAAGGGTTCATCAGGGGGATGGCATAGAGGCTAGGAAAATCCTAAGTATTTTGTAATGTCCAGGTAAATGCTCTACTTGTGGATTCATTAATTAGACCTTCAAAGATAAGAGGCCAAACACAAAGCTGAACTTTTTCTCAAAGCCTGCCTTCATCTCACTGAGCAACATGCAAAATGCCCCTCACAATAAATCATTTCTCCTTCTCAGGTAGAGCCACCTGCATTTGGTGTGTGTGATTTGGGGTGTTGAAAGCTAGCCAAAGCAAGCAGGAATGAGAGGGCTGGCTAGCAGCTCTGCTCCGCAGTGTGGGAAATGGTTAGGCTGCAGAGGGAGGCACCCTAATGCACGCCTTTTGAGATCAGAGCCGCTTAAGCCCTTGAGAGGGGATGAAGGGACCTTGGGGCCCCAAGGGGAAAGATCTTGCGGCCCTAATAAGAATGGTTGCCTGGCAAGGCTAAGCTGGAATGGGAATCTCCAGTCGTGGAGAGCGTCCACTCTTGCTGTGGTCAGAACCAGAAGAGAGAATGCGGAGCATGAGACAGAGGCTTTCCGTAAACATGGCTCATTCTCAGAGCACTTTAGGGCTGGGCTCCCAGAGGGCGGACATTCCTAGAAATGGTGCAGATGCACAGCCCCTCCTTCCAGGGCACCGCCCCCGCAGCCCGGCAGAGCAACCGCAGACATATATTTTCCTTCTCCGAATAACACCGCCGCGCCGGGTGGAAACGAACCCGAGAGCCCACAGTTGGCCAGCGGCCGTGGGGAGCGGGCGCCAGCAGTAGGTCCCTGCTGGGGCTGTCGTTCAGCTTCTCCCTGCGGACCTCGGACACAGCCCCCACCAAGCTGCATGCGTCCCGGCCTCCTCCCTCCCACTCCAAAATCCCGCTGCTCCTGCTGTCAGGCACCTGAGAGGGAGCTTCCCTTAGCCCTGGAATCGCTGCGAAGGGGTGGAGCGGACTTTTCAAATTCTCTCTCCCTCCCCGGAGCCCCCACCTTCACCTAGACGTTTGTAGGTCACGATTTGTTTATTTATAATTAATTTATTGATTGATTTTAAAATTCAATAGGCATTAGAATCACATGACATCATGCTAACGGTTCCTGAAATGAAATGTGTCCATTTCAAGATGTTATATAAAATATTCCATTATGTGATTACATTTGTAATCTGTGTACAGTAGCAGCCTCAGCCGGGCGATGCAGACCCGGACTTCCTGTTGAAGAGAGGGAGGAAGCTTGCTCATAAAAGGCCAGACTCTCAGTGGGCTCCGTGTGAATCTGTCTCCACACTCACGGCTGTCTCCTGCTGCATGCCTCAGCGTTCTCATCTAAGAAGTGTGAATATTAGCAGTACCTATCTTATAGGATTTGTGCTATCAAAAACATAATCCGTATTAAGTAGATAACTCAATGCTTGGTACATAGTGAATACCTACTGTTAGTATTGTAATTGTTTCTGTAAATACGGCTGCTACTATTAAAATTTTTCAGAATCAGCTCTTAATTTGTTGATGACATGAAACCTTTTCAGAAGTAACTTAATGTATCTTATTACAAGGCAAATTCTTTTGGTTTTCGTATTTTTCTAATAAATACAAGAGAAGCTGACAAAAACAAAATGATAAAGCAAAGATAGAAAAGCGAAGGCAGGGAGATAAACTTTAATATCAAATAAAGCAAAGATATTGAGAGAGAGAGATTTTTGTGTTCATTGCAGTCAACATTCACACTGAAGATACAGCAGCAGAAAACAAACAGGCATACTAACAATTTTGTGCTTCTAACTTTGTACACTTTGTCTAAAAAGTGACTCCTCAAATTGTGTAAAATTCAGGCCCACAAATCTGAACTGCCCCTGAAAACATGTAAAGCAAAAACTGCTAGGAGTGTAAGAAAATTAACAACTTCCATATATTTGATTAGAAACAGTTGTAGAAGAATATTTAACAACACAGGAAGATGTTCATGATATGTTATATACTAAAAGATTAATAAGAGTTTCATGTACATATGTCCTGAGGTCAAGGACAAGTTTGCCAAACACCCAGACCAGTTCCCCTTAGAGAGTCAGCTTTAAAGTCTTAATTAGCCTATTAAAGGCTCTGAGAAATCCAAACACCAAGTTTAACTCTTAAATATCGTGTTTTCTACCACTTTTATTTGAGAATGCAGAACTTTTTCACAATACTCATATTAAGTTTCTTTTGAACAATGTTTAATATACACCTTTTTGGGATATGCTATCCTAGAAGCATTTCCATTAAAATCAGGTTGAAAAACAAAGAAAAGTCAACTCTATCAGGTGTGAGTGTCTGTGTGTGTGTGTGTGTGTGTAATATAAATTGTATAACTATGTAAATATGATATAAAAGGCTACTGGAAAGGATACCTATTATCACTTTTACAGATGACATGATACAGTTTTCTCCTTAGACTACTCAAGATTGAAAAAATATTAGAACCATATTTTAGTGTATATACAAAACAAATATATTAGAAACTGATTTGACTTACTTTTTATCTGCTACCTATCTACACTGCTTGAGTTTTTGCTTTATCATGATATTATTTTTACAATTTAAAAAGTCTTCTTTAAACTCACGAGGGGTTAGGCTCTTAGAATGAAAGATACTGCCTCATTTCTTGATACAGAAATGCTAAAAAGTCACTTAAGGAATCAGCAGTATGAATGTCTGATAAGATAAGAATCTCTCAAAATTGGATGTATTGCTGTGAGCAGGGCTCACTCCAGTTGCCTGGGAATGAGCTGGCACTAGAGGTCCCATCTCCCAGGTCTCCCAGCGGCAGGGCTACACCCAGCTCAGTTTCCCTCAGGACCTGGATCTTCCACGTCTTCAGACTCTGGGCTGCTGGCGTTTCTCAGCATCCCTCTAGACAGCTGGCATCTGAACTCAGACTGCCCGATGCTTATGCTCCAAGTGTTAATTCCTGCACACCAAGGTCACTGGCACCCTCGTTCCATTTAAATGAGTGAGCAGCAAGGGAAATGGGGTGCCTATTCTGACTAATAGCCCTGGGCACTTTGTCCCAAACTCTCATGGACAAGACCTGCATGCCTGCTGGTTTTCTGCCCACAGTTCTAGCCTATCTTGGGATCTTGCCTGGTGTCCACCCCAAGCTGTGCCTCAACAGGTGCATGGGACAGGTCGTTCACATGGAGTCTCATGGAGTGGGATGTGCAAATGAGTTAATTTTATCTCAGCAACAGTGATTGTGTGCTTTATGACACCATCGCCTCAAAAATTAAACTTTACGTCTGATTGTAGGTACACTGAACTCAAGGCATTTGTTTTGTTTTGCTTTATTTTGTTTTGTTTTGTTAGGGTATGCATTTTGCACTAACTCAGTAATTCTCAACTGAGAATTTAAAAGGGACTTTCAAGGTGATGGAAATTGTATTGCCTTTATTTACGGGGGTGGAGAGAGGGGGAACAGATTGCCTCCAGGGCACTGACTTAGACATTATTAGTTACTGAGCGGCGTGCCTCTGTTGTCCACTCCATATTCTCTCTTGTAATTTGTTTCATAGATGAACAAGGAGCAGAGCGTTGGAGTAGAGTCTTCCTTGATGGATCAGTGAGTGGAAAATAGTAAACCTTCTTTTTCCCAAAGCTAATGCCTTACATTCTTACCAAGAGCATTATCCTATAATAAATATGGAATTAAATTGTTTAAAAACTCAAGGTGAGCAGCTCTCCCATTTGCAGCTATTTATTAGTTATATTTAAGGGATGAATAAATTCATTTTCACCACGAGTAGTTTGAAAACCAATCTACTCATTTGCGTGAATTCAGTGATTCCCTATGAACTTTCAGAATATATATAATATATAAAATATATATAAATTAATATATAATATATAATATATAATATTTTAATATATATTATATTTTATTATATATAATATAATATATATTTTAACATATATTATATTTTATTATATATAATATATATTTATATATAAAATATATTATATATAAAATATTTTATATATATATATATTTAACAAGATCAGCTACTTCATCTGTGAAGGGTCACATATTGACCGAACAGCTCATTATTTTTAAGCTCTATCAATATCTCGCCTACCTGTTTACTCAAACTAAACCATGCATTTCTTAGGAATATTGTGTGGGTTTGGTAATAGCTTGTCCAATGGATGCACAGAAGTTATTACAAGCAAGTTCAGTGAGATCAAAGTAAACAGTTATAGGGCTAAGCATAACAACAGGTGCAGCTGAAAGCACATGCCTGAAAGGAAAATGGTAATGAGGGGCGGAGTTAGGTACCTCTACCCTGT
Organism: Theropithecus gelada; assembly: GCF_003255815.1. Classification (NCBI taxonomy): domain Eukaryota; kingdom Metazoa; phylum Chordata; class Mammalia; order Primates; family Cercopithecidae; genus Theropithecus; species Theropithecus gelada. The sequence goes on from NC_037670.1 coordinate 70,464,923, forward strand.
GGCTCAGACACATGTTTATCACAAAGGCACCCAGAGGAGTTTGGCAGGAAGATATTCAGGGCTTGGGGATATGCTGTTTGCTATCTCTAAGGGATGAGTCGATACAGATCTTGGGGTATTTGCTAGCTCCTCTCTCGCACATTTCCAGGGCACAATAATTGGCCCAATGGCTTCTAGAAAAAGCCCTTAAGAAAAGTTACAATTGACAAAGCATTTCAGACTAGTGGAAACCTGGATGGATTTTTCTTGTATGTTGCCTTATATTTTATATTACAGAAAAAACTAAGAGAATATGCTATTTATTGAAAGCCACTATTTAGCTCTTTCTAAGGCAAATAATTATCAAGAGACCATAGGCTTTTTATCATACTAAATCCAATGAAACAGATGCCCCCCACATGACCTCTGGAGGCTGCACCAGCTGAGGCTTGCAATGGCAAGGCAAGCAAATCCTCCCATTGTCATAACCCCTGCCCGTCCTTCAGCTCCTCTTCCAGGCCTGGGTCCTTACCTCCTGCACATACGCACACTCTCAAAACAGCTTCTTAGCACAGCTCCAACCACTGAACAGGAAGCTTGTCCAAACTAAGAAACCAAGACCTTGTACTGCATTCCTTCCTAACAAAAAAGTTCCAAACCTTTTTTAGGAAGGCAAAACTTGTATCATATCCAGATGTATACACTAGTCTAGCTAGATGGATACCAGGCACCTACTACCCAATGACTTGCCAGGGATTTCTATAGTGTTTTTCCTTTTTATCTTTTTCATTTGGATCTGTGTCTGACGAAAATGTTTTCATAATCCCTTAATGTTGCTACCAAATAAGTGTGTGAGAAATTAAGGATTTCTGAGATTACATACTTCATATATACAGACATATATGTGTGGGTATTATATATACAAGCTTATATCTATATGTATATAAAGTTCAAATGCTATCTTAAAGCTTGAAAATGAACCATTGGAAATGTATTTTCGCTTGAGAAATGACTCATACAAGAGCCCACTTATACAGAGAACCCACCCAGCAGAATCACACAAGAACTGAGATGATGGAGTAAATGAAGACAAGATTGACGTATAATTCCCATCCCAAGTATCCTCAGGACAACCTTCCTGTCCTCCATTCAGCCTCAGGCTGTCATTTGAAGAGACTTCAATAAAGGATCATCTTGTGGAGAATGTCAAAGTGTATAAGAGAAGGGACATCCCGTGGCTCTTGTATTATTGATTTTAAATGGTGGATTTGACTCTGGGGTTTCAAAAAGCAGCAAGAACAAGATAGTGTGTGTCACCATCATGATGGATAGGGTTCATGGTAGCAAACCAAGTGAGCAATCATTCCAGTGGGATCCAAGGGCTCAAACCTAGGTCAGGCAAACCAGGAATGCAAGGAACCAGGAGGTACAGAAAGGCACGTCCTCAGGAACACCAAGAGTGGCTGCTCTGCCAAGTCCCAAGGAAAAGTGTGGATGCAGAGAAGCAACAAGACCAGGAACCCCAGGAAGCAAGGGCTGCAGAAGCAAAGCAGGTTGTGAGGTGAAAGGAGAAAGTTGAACACAGTAGCATGAAGGCACAGGAGTGTGAAGTCAAGTACTTATTTTGATTGACACCCAAAGCATGGTACTTGCATGGGTGGTTTGGGCTGGTTTAAACCACAGTGTCATGGCAAGCTGGTGATCTGTCAGCCTCTGCTTTGAGTTTGCATCTATTATTGCCCAATCTTTGCCAAATAGAAGGATGGAGTGCCTTTAGAATGCCTGGGACTACTTTGGAATGGTAAAGAGAAACCCACAGGAGACATGCACAAAGGAAGGTGAGAGGACTAGGGAGAACACCCGGACCAACAGGACAGGCACATGGCTAAGGTGCAGCTGCATTAGGCCATGAGGATGAACAATGTAATTGCCCCTTCCCTACTACCATTGACTGCCCCTTCCTTTCAAAAACTTGTAAGTGAAAGGATACAAAATTTCAGTCAGAAGCAATAAGTTCAGGAGATCTATTGTACAGCTCCATGACTGTAGTTAATAAGAATATATTATATTTTGGCCAGGCGCGGTGGCTTATGACTGTAATCCCAGTACTTTGGGAGACCAAGGCAGGCAGATCACGAGGTCAGGAGATCAAGGCCATCCTGTCCAACATGGTGAAACCCCATCTCTACTAAAAATACAAAAATTAACTGGGTGTGGTGGCATGAGCCTGTAGTCCCAGCTACTCAGGAGGCTGAGGCAGAAGAATCTCTTGAACACGGGAAGCAGAGATTGCAGTGAGCCAAGATTGTGCCACTGCACTCCAGCTTGGGCAACGGAGTGAGACTCCGTCTCAAAAAAAAAAAAAAAAAAAAAAAAGAAAGAAAAGAAAAAAAGAATATTTTATGTTCTTTAAAATCACTGATAGTGGATTTGAAGTGCTCTTACCATCAAAAAATGGTTAAGTATTTGAGGTAATGCATGCCACTTAGCTCAGTGGCATGCACATATTTCAAAAGATCACATTGTATACAAAAAACATATAGAATTTTTTTGTCAACTTAAAAATAACTGAATAAAGCTTGTTCTTTTGATTAGCATATAATGCTACTCTCCCAGTCATGTAGCCTTTCGTGCATTCTCTCTCTTTACTTTATTGATTCCAATTTCCCTACCAAAGCCTTGTGTTTTAATTTTCTCCAGAGTGCAGTGCTAGGCCTGCTGCTCTTCTCACTCTATGTACTCTCACTACTTACTCAGTCAAACTTTTGAATGACTATATCACTCATGGGGTAAAATCTAAGCTCTTTTGCAACAAACCCGACTCTTCAAGATCCAGGTCGTACAATTTGCCTTACCTCATCAACTCTACACTTCCAGCTCCACCCCAACATGTAACTTAGTCAAATTACACAACTCAGCAGATTTTACATATTCCATTCTTCCACATTTCCATCTTTTACTACTCTGTTTGCTTAAGAAACTTTCACCCACTTCATTACCTGACAAACCTCTCGGCCAGGACCAGCTATTGTACATAATTTTGGGGGTCCAGTATAAAATGAAAATACAGGCCCCTTGTTTAAAAAGTATGAAGAATTTCAAGATAGCAAGAGTAGAGCACTGAGCCAAGCATGAGAGGCTGTAGAAGCTGGCTTTAGGTGACCTGTATGCCCATGAACCCAGCCCTGTCCTCAGCTCAATTTCTCCTTCCTTGTAAACTTTTCCCATTTCCTCCCTAAGAGATGTACATTTCTTCTCTATTCCCACTACACCCCACAAAGTTTCCATGTTAACATTTACCCTGTGCTATTTTTATTTTTAGTGTGCATGTTTCCTCACAAGGCTGTAAGTTCCTGAGGACAAAAGCTAGGCCTTGGTTAATGTTGTATAGTCAGCATCTAGCACAACACATGGTACACCGGAGGCCCTCAAGATGTGTCTGTTAAGTGAATGAATGAGCAACTGCAGCTTCTGTAACTTGTTTTCTGTGGGATGCTTCTGTTTTCTCATGGACATTTTATGTCATTGGAGAATCAGCTATATTGTTTGAGAAACAGTTCTAGAAGATTACAAGTACCACAATGCCTCAGTAATAGAATTTCTAGAATACAATTTCTTTGTACATAAAAGGCCCTTATCCATCATGGAATGTTTTTTAAAATCATTTAAACATTGATGTTGATTGGCCAGACACAGTGGCTCATACCTGTAATCCCAGTCGTCTGGGAGGCCAAGGCAGGAGGATCGCTTGAGGTCAGGAGTTTGAGATCAGCCTGGGCAGTACAGTGAGACCTCATCTGTGCAAAAAGAATTAACTGAACATGGTGGCACGCATTTGTAACTCCAGAGACTCTGGAGGCTGAGGTGGGAGGATCTCTTGAACCCAGACCCCAACTCAAAGTAAAAAGAAAGAAAAAGGTGTTGAAAAGAAAATTAAATAATAAGTCATAAATCCTCTTATCACATATTTCTTTTTATGTATTTTGATACATGCATTAAAAGTTGTGTTTTTAGAGAGTTTGAAAATAGATTGTTCTTCAAACAAAGTCATGTGACTACAATAAAATTAAGAAAGCTGATAAACGTATTCAGCTTCTCTTTCACAAACCTATATTGAGATTTGTGCTTTTGAATTCCTCCCAACCCCTCCCCACCCAGCTCCCAAGTACAATTTCTTCAAAAGGTAGTTCATTCAGAGGACAAACATGTAGAAGGTAAATGCAGATTCCTCTCCTAGAAGCAGAGGTGGGATTGGGTCATGCAAAGCTTTTTCTTACCAGTCCGAGCTCCCCTCCCATCTCCTGCCACACAACTGGTCTTGAAGATGGAGGCGGCTATTTTATATGGATGTATATGTAAACACTTGTGATACATATTTTCACTTTAATAACAATCTGTTTAGGATCCAACATAGAAATCAAATTCATCTAACTCTTACTTGAGGTGAGCCAAGAATTCTCATCTAGTCAAAGTTTCTGAGTAGAAAATCATGCTATGACTGTGTGACATTTCCAAATCACAGAATTTGGTAGGGGTACAAACAGCCTTAGTCATTGGAGCATCTGACATCTTGGTCTCAGGATAGCTATCCAGCCATCCAGTGTTCATGATAGTTGGTTAGATGCCATAGAGGACAAGCTGTTTAATCTCAACAGCCTCTAAGTTTTTTCGTAAAAAAAAAAAAAAAAAAAAAGCCTTTAAATGGCCTTATAAATGCTAAAGTACACTCTTTCTCAGTGGTTAAACATTCAGAAATCCATCTGAAAACAATCATTCAAAACATGGACTAAATGTCCATTACATAATTATTTATATTAGCCTAATATTGTAAACAAATGTTTAACACCATGGAATTATTGAGTATATTGTAAGTGACAAAATTCCATTTGGTAGACTGTGGTGCCATGATTAAAACTAATGTTTACAAAGAATTCTCTAAAGCTTGAAAAGATGTTTATATTATGGTGCTAAGTAAGTTACGAGGCTTCAGCAATATACATCCCCTGTGATCTCAACTATTTCTCAACGTGTACAAAGAAATTAGGATAAAACAATACATTTTAACTGTGATTATTTTCCTCTAAGTATAGATGATGTTTTTCTTTTTATTCTTCTGCTGTCTCTTACTTTTTTTAATAAGCATATATGACTTTTATCATAAGAACACTAAAAACGTTTCTTTGGAAGGTGACATTCACAAGGCAGTACCTGACTTCACTGTGGTCCTTTGCACATGAGTTAACCTGACATTGAGAACAGAGGGACTCAGAGCTATCTTAACAAGATATGTGGGCCAGCTAGGACCAGAGCTGAGAAAACTCACTGGGAAACTTGAAACAATGAAGCCAAATTTGCAGAAGAATGGCAAAATGGGGACTACAATTTGTGAAAAGCCAAAAAACTCATAATGAATTTCCAGTAACTATTTCGTTATGCTACTTTCTAGAAGCCTAGGAAGCACCACTTCTTCGTTTAACACAAAGAGGCAAGAAGAGTTCAGAGCCTAAATCTGTGATAAAATTCAGTGTTTGAATGTGGAAAAACAAATGACTGAGAAATAAAATAGAGTTAACTTTTATAGTTGCAAGTTTCAGAGACTCAAGTTAGTTCAATTAAAAGGGCTACTTATTAAGAATACATATAGAGTTAAGAAGAAGATAAAATCTCATGGGGGTGCTAAGAAGAGGAGTAGGTGAAACCAGGAGTTATAACTGGAATCAGCCTTGTGGACACTAGACTTGAAGGGTGACCTTGAGCCTAAGGATATCCTAAAGACTTCAGTAGCAACAATCCACACCTCTGCTCTACTGCTCTTATATTAATACAAGTGAAACATTCCAGGCATCGGTTTTTTCCTGTTCTGGTATCAACTGATTTCTATGTTTTCTACTCTGTTTTTTGTTTGTTTGTTTGTTTTGTTTGCTTGCTTGTTTGCTTTGCTTGTTTTTTACTGCATCTCTTTTTTTCTGTCCCTGGCCCACTTCAGTGCCTATGGCTCACTATGGCCACCCTAAATTCCCTCTATACATGACATCCTGTGAGTTTCAACTCTCATTGCCAACTGCCTCATTCTCTCTGTATTCCTAGTTCAAGAAGGAGTTGAAACGTCTCAGTGATTCTGTTTACAGTAAACCACTTTGTAAGCCCTTGATAAGCCTATGTAATAGCTGGTCTGGGTTCACATGTCCTCTTCTTGGTCATGAAACAAAACTTCTCCCTGTGACTGCTCACTGGGAAGGGTTCCTAGGCTAGGTGATTTCACTTAGAATAGAGGAGAAAAAAGTGAATAACGTAGGATGGCACAGGACACTTTATGACTAACATCTTGTGAACAGCTATTGATTGAGGAATAATTTTGGTTTCCTGATGAACATTTAGGGTAAAGAATCCTGGTTCTAGCATGTTGACATGTCTGCCTCCAGTTAAATCGACATCATCAAGCCCACAGAACTGGATGGCTGTATAAACTAGCTTGTGCTCATTTGCTAATAAATGTTCAATGAATGTTTTCAGGTACAGAAAAAAAGTATGTGGTTAACATATTTAGCTAGGAAACAGACTATATTCCTGATAATTTATTATGTTTCACATAGATACATCATTTCCTATGTTGGTCATGTTAACAAAGGGGGTGGTAAACATCCGGAATGCTGTATATTTCAAGCACAATTTTGCCTAAACACATGTTACATTAATTACTTAAGACATTGATGTCTATTTGTTCAGAATCCAACATAAAATAATGAGCATTCTCTTTCTCATTTTCACGACTTACAGGCAAAACTGTAAGCAAAAAAAGAGTGAAAATCTTGCCTTTGGTATCTATATGTTTGTCAAACTAAGAGCCCAGGATGAAAATAGTTGAAACAATGGCCTTAATGGTGGGGCAGTGCCAAAATGTGCCCTAATGGCTCTTCTATAGCAGAACTGACTGTCCTCAATGTCCGTCAGCCCCTATTAATCTATTATTTCCATAGATTGATAAGAAAATGTTCATATTGTCATTCGCTGCTTGAGGATTTCAGGGAAGAACTTTAATATTTATGGAGTGTATACTATACCAGGCACAGTACCAGGTGCCTCACACACACTCTTCATTTCAGCCTCACAAAAATGTTGGACATTAGGTATGATGTTTGCAATGTCTCAGAAAACTGAGGCTTGGAGGGTTAGCCTTTAAAAAGTCTCATCAGATGAGCTAGGATTACTCCTCTTTGTCTCCACCTTGATCGTTGTAGATTAATCCTTTTTTTTTTTTTTTTTTTTTTTTTTTTTGAGACGGAGTCTCGCTCTGTCGCCCAGGCTGGAGTGCAGTGGCCGGATCTCAGCTCACTGCAAGCTCTGCCTCCCGGGTTTACGCCATTCTCCTGCCTCAGCCTCCCGAGTAGCTGGGACTACAGGAGCCCACCACCTCGCCCGGCTAGTTTTTTGTATTTTTTAGTAGAGACGGGGTTTCACCGTGTTAGCCAGGATAGTCTCGATCTCCTGACCTCGTGATCCGCCCGTCTCGGCCTCCCAAAGTGCTGGGATTACAGGTTTCAGCCACCGCACCCGGCCTAGATTAATCCTAAATATTAAAATCATCTTGTCCTCCCAATAGAGGTGGCATCAAGCTGTTCAGAATGTGGCCTGTGCTAGCAGGGATTGGACCTACCTGGTGACAGGGAGCAAGACTGGAGCCTAATGAGAAGTGGAGAGGGGGGTATTCAACACCACAGGTGGTAAGATGGCAACACATTCACGCAGCAACAGGCTTCCTGTCTCACTGCCTTTAGTTGTGTAGGTCTTTAACTGCTTCTGTCCTTGGTTGCCAATTTTACTCAGTCATCAATGCCTGTTTGTTCAGAATTCCCAATAAAATAACAAGCATCCTAACATATTTGAGAAATGCATGAGCAATGGGGAATGTAGTTTTCTTACATTATGGTTGCTCTGTCAAATGAGAAAAAATTTTTGCTTAGAAAAATAAAGCCTTCTCTGCAGTTACATGGTAGAAAAGTCTTATAAATAACCTTGGTTTTAGGCAGGAAAGAGCTAACTTCAAGGTTGAATGCTATTAGACTTTCTCCCTTTTTTCAGAAATCCTATATTCAACAGTTGCTTCCTGTACTTGCAGTAAATGCCCCATGCCGGGAGAAGACAAGGTTAACATTTTCTTACTTCTTGCCTTGTTGGAATTTTGATGTTCATCGTTTCATAGCTCCTTACATAGAAATTTCCTGCATTTGCACACCCACACGAGGGTCCATGAATCTCTTTCTGAAGTTTAGCCAGGTGGTTGCATAGTGTTTCACTGACCTTTTACGCAGGTGTCTTGCATTAGAAGTGAAGCCTGTTCATACCTTTATGGTAAAGTTCAAAATCACAGGCACTATAAATGACAATATTATAGATCATCAGGGCCACCAGGGAAGGAGTTACTGACGAGCGGTGCATAGAAATGAAAAATCCAGTTGAAGCCTTAGTAATGTGTAAGTTGAAGAAAACAGGCAAATTACTGAATCCAACAAGATACTTTAGGTCAGCATCTAATCACTTGGGCCAAGCAGAAGGAACACAGAGAAATGACCCCTAAGTAGATGAAAAGAAGCTAGTGAGACTCAAACTGAGCAAGAAAACACAAAGAGAAACAAACTTGTATACAAAGTACCTGGTATATCAAGGTTCAAACTGGGCAGAAACATCAGAGAGGAAGTTTCTCTAAAGGTCTCCATTGTCATGTAACATATGGGTTAGCAAGTGGTTCTCAGACTTGAGTGTGCATCAGAATCCTCAGAGAGCTCAGCACACACAAAGTGCTTGGCCTCTCTCCAGAGATTTTGATTCAGCAGGTCTGGGGTGAGACCTAAGAATTTGCATTTTTAACAAGTTCTCAGATGATGCAAATCTTCCTGACCTGAAAGCCATACTTTGAGAACCATGGGATTAGCAGGTGCACCAAGCAGCATGGTGGAGAATGCCTATTGTCCCTGGGCAGAAGCCATGTGTCTTTTTACTGGAGCCCTCCTCCTGCTGTGCACACACTGTGCCTACAGGTGACCAAGGCAGCCCATAGCAAGATATCACACCTGCTGTGCATTTGGTGGAGTTGATTTCTCTAGTTGACCCTTGAGAAAAGTAAACCATATCCTATTATTGTTTTTGCTTTATTTCTTCTCTGCTTCCAATTTTAAAAAATGTAGGAAAGCATATAATAAATGATTCATATATTTAAAACTTAAAATGGAAAGAGGAGAAAACATGTAAAAAGAAAAGAAAGCAAACATGTCAACAAAAAACTAAGAGGCCAAAGAACATGCATTAGTTTTAGTCCTGATTTTTTTAAGCAACCAAGGTTAGAATGTGGAAAATAATGGGTCACATGGTTCTCAATTTATAGAAAACGTATGTAGAATTTTTCAGGAGAGACGAATATATGTGAAATTTGGAATAATAAGGAGGAGTGTAAAGCGCAATTGAGGAGGGTGGTATTCTATGTACAGTTTTTTAAAGATTGAAGGTGGAGTTAAGAAGGGCATATGTAGGGGACAGTATGGAGGCTGTTTGAGGATGAATGAGAGCTAATTTTGAGGATGAACGAGCAAGAGTCTCAACCTCCAGCAGACAGACACTCTGGTGGACAATGTTAGCTCTAGAAGATCTCAGGCCTTCAGACTTTTTGCAAAATCAGACCCTGACCTAAGCAGAAACAAAGACCCTTGAACTGTCCCTGGGCCACTAGGAAAGCCAAACCAACTTGAGCCCAGGCACCGGTCCATTCTACTCATAAAGGCAAGAACTTATTGATAACCTAACAGGGGAGCAGCCATGTCTGGAAAAAGGCCAGAAGGGATTCTCCGGGAACATGCACAAGGTTACCTGCTATCAAACAAGCACCAAATCACGTAGAAAACGCCCAGGAAACACACACAAAACAAACTCAACCCCTTTCCTCTGCCCACAGGGTTTTGTAAGGTGTCTCGTGGCTCCAGTTCAAACTCCCGTTGTCATATCGTCAGACTTTCCAGACTCCTAGGACATTTGGCTAAGGCAGGTGTTACATCTTCTGTCGAGGGACTCTCTCCTGCCAGAAAGGGTGGAGTGGCTGAAAGGGAATAATCCAGTCGGGTCTTTTCCATTCCCACTTCTGTGGTCTCCTTTTGACTCTCATCACATCATCACATGAATCAAAACAATCTTGACACACATAGCTATGCTAATGTCGGAGCATGCCTTTTGTCCCTAGTGGCATCTTTCTCAGGGAAAGAAAAAAAACGACAGAAAAACAGAGTACCTTAAATAACCCCATTTGCTTGGGAATGATCAGGAAGGATCATGAAGGATCATTTGCACAGTCCTGTGGCACTTTGTTTATGCTCACCTATTAGGATAAGCATCTAAAGTAAAGGTATGTGAACCTCTTTTTCTAGCCTGGGCTTATTGTTTACTTTTGCCTTACTGTCAAATCCATCATAAGCTTCTCGTATTATCTTTCCCATAAATACACCAGACTCAGTGGAAAGGAGAACATTCCTCTGGGCTGCTTAACAAGCAAATTATTTTTCAACTGCTTCATCCCCTTCCTCCCCCACCCTTTGAATAAACATTTGGGAGACACAATCCTGTGGCCTGGCAATTTGCAAAGATACTCTTTGTCCTCGCAAAGGCAAAACAAGACGGACGAGGTTAATGGAGGATATGAGTTATCTTGGGTAATCAGTTGAAACAGCCACATCTCTAATTCAAGGCTTCCTTTGATTTATCAATGTCATATTTCACATTAAGGACCCCAACGTCCATTTTCTTCATTTCCTTTCTAATTATTGCTTCCTAACTCAATAATTTGCTGTTAAATAGTTTCTGAAGTCTTGCATCTAGTTTGTTCAGCATCTTGGAATGTGATGAGAAAAATGGTCTCTGTCTTGGAAAAACCATACGGACTTTTTGTTCTTTTCATTCACGCTTCCTATCCTCTCCCACTTGTGAGTAAATAGATCCAGGCTAGTGGCTAATGATGCGGGAGAATAAGAGTAAATAGCTTTCACGAGATCTTTGGGGGAAGGGACGGCAGCATTTCTACTCAGTGGAGGATGGGATTCTATGAATAAGTGCCCAACCTCCTACTATTTGCTGGGACAATCCAGAGGTGAATTCTACATGGATCCTTAGAGGCCCCAAAGAAATTGAGCCCACTGGGCACAGCAGTGAGCAGCTTGTGGATGTGCCTTCTCTCCCCCATCTCACTCTTCCCTACTTACTTCTGCGCTCTGGGATTGTCTTTCCAGTCTCAACGCTACATTCCTTTATGACATTTTAAGGTGGAAACCAAAAGGAAATATCCATGTCCCCTTTCAGTTTGATTAGCAGGGGAACCAGAAAAGGGTACTCTGAATTCTTGAACTCAGACAAACATGTCACCTGCTCCCTTTCCCAACTATAGCTGTTTCTGAGAATAGACACCCAGGGATATTGCTTACTAACAGCAAATATGGGGGCAAAACTGAAAGCATGTGTCCCACAGGGTAAGCAGTATGGCTTTCTGAAATGATTCATGAAATTCCTTCCTGTTGTTAATTTCAGAACTGGACACTGTTATTCCCAAATCAGGTCGTGCTTCCCTTGGTTGAGTACAGCTTGCCGCCTCCGCTGGGGCCTGACACTTGGAGTTCTGCATTCACTCTGCAGACTATGAGGAGCCGGAAGAGATCAACCATTCCCCTGGGCATCTCAGAGACTCTGGAAGAAGAGGGAGGACACTGGCATAGGGCTTTGTCTGGAATAGGGCTTTTCTCTGAGAAGGGAATCTCCTTTAGGCTTTAACAGAGAATCAGGAGGATGACTCCGTGTATTGGTTTGCTAGGGCTGCCATAACAAAATTCCACAGATTGGGTGGTTCAAACAACATAGGTTTACTTTATCATAGTTCTAGAGGCTGAAAGGTTGAGACGAAAGTGTCAGCAGGTTTGGGTTTTCCTGAGGCTTGCCTTCCTAGCTTGCAGATGGCCACCCTCTTACTCTTTCCTTTCATGGTCTTGCTCTGAATGCAACATGTGTCTAGTGTCTGTCCACCATGTGCCCAAAGTTTCTCATATTTTAAAGACATCAGTTAAATTGGATTAGGGCCCACCACTGTGACCTCATATTACCTTAATTACTCTTTAAAGGCCTCATCTCTGGTGTGCCAAACCCCCATTAACCTCAGTAGGGAAGGCACCAGGTTCAAGACGTCAAAGAAGAGACTCAGAGCCAGCAAAAGAGACATGGGGTTTTGTTAGTGGCTGACATACAAAGGAGAGAGGCCAGTGGTGGTGGGTTGGACAGGAGAACCCCCCTACATACAGAAATGGTCCAGCAGCTGTGGGCTGGGCAGGAAAATCACAACCGCTTGCAAACAGCAGGCAGTTTCTATAGCATTCTCACTTAACACCCTCCCACTAACAGCCTTCACCTGGCAACCCTCATTTAACCCCAAACTCAGGGCCACAATCTCCTGTATGGCCCATGTTCCGTAGGATGAGCCTAGGCTCAGATGTTCCTCATAGACAAAGTAATGAATCTCTGGGTTGGCCACTTCCAGATTCCCTAGCTTGAAACAACATTCAGGTGCATCTGCCATGCAGCGTCATTCTAAGGGTGTGCTTAAGAATAATCTCCAAATATAGTTACAATCTGAGGAACTAGGGGTTAGGATTCCAGCATATGAATTTTGAAAGGATACAACCCAACCCATATCAGGTAGATAGAGATAATTGTTGAACTTGACGTGGCATTGTCTGGCTCTCTCACTCACACCCAACCTTAGAGTCTGCCCCAAACTCAACGTTTTCCAGAAAGGTGTCTTAGGATCATGAGCATCCCTGGACAAGTCTTTCCACGACAGCATGGTGTCAGACACCCACTTTGTCTTCTGTCCTGATCTAGCACCCTTTGGCTGGTCTGGCCTCATGGGCTGGTACATAGGCATGTTTCCATTGTCCCCACTGCTGTCTCCTGTGGGCCACCCCTGACCTTTCTGTGTCCAACATGTATCAGGCCAAAGTCACTCTGCTGGAGTAGGTAGAGCCCTGTCCTTGCCCTGTGGTCCCCCATCCTGGTATACTGGTCCTGACACCTCACAGAGATGGTGAGTGACATCTGCCCTGCCATTATGGCTTCAGGCAGTGCTCTAAGACCCACTCACAGTCCTTGGAGTAGCTTCAGAGACAGGCGCCATGCTATCTTCAAAAACCCTTCCTTCAAGGGCACACGTGTCTTTTGTCACCAAAATCCTTCTCTTCTTCTCCCTCCTTCCCATCACCCACAAACCCGCCATGGTTTGTAATCAGCCTGCTTTGAAATTTCTCCTCACATGAAAGGGCCCTGAGTTGCAAGATCTGAATCAAGTAGTATTTCAAGAGTGACTCCTTTAGCAAACTTCCAAGTATAAACCTATTGAAAACTTTAAAAGATAATTAAATACTTCTTTAGATTTGTGTAGCATTTCAGAGTTTATTAAGATCTTTGATCTATTCATCACATTGATCTTTCAAGAGACCTAGAAAGAAGGCATTTCTTCATCTTCACTAGTAAATTGAGAGGCAGAAGTTGGCCTTCTGGGGCCATTCTCCACAAACCATGAATTAGAGCTTATATTTTCACATGCTCATTTCAATGTCCTTTCAAAATTCCTGTCATTCTCCCCAAGCCCCCCTTAGGATATTGTGCAAAACCCCTAGGTTAATCTTTATCCAAGATGAATGAGAAATACCCAGTGAAAGTGGACACCATGTGACAAGTAACTAAACAAACGCTTTTCACCTTCTTAAAATGTCAGTTGTTATGTTCCAACTGAGGTCCAAGGGGAGTTGGTGGGATGGCAGGTAGCTGGAAAAACCCTAGAGGAATCACAGACAGTTTTGACATGGCTTTTACTCTCTATCTCTCTGGGTATCAGAGAGCCATGGACACAAGCAAGCTGTGGGCACAAACCCAGGGTGTGAGCCTGGGTGCAAGCTGACCTGGGTGAGAGCCATATGTACAGAATCAGCAGGGTAATTATACCTTTTACAGGCAATAGTCATGCCGAGCCAAGCATGAGCTCACATGAGCGGTTACTTAATGTGTCTCACAGGGTGTGGTTACATAATGTGAGGAATTGTACACCTGCACTCCAAACCCACTGAGTCATGCTGCACCAGAAAGCCACCTTGGCCTACTCCTGACTAAAGCACAGCCATCTCCCTTACACTAGCCATGTTGAACCAGTTTACTATTATGACAATCCAGGTGGCTGTTTTACAGCCCTGAAAGGTATTGCATGTTTTTCCTACGGCTGCTATAACCATGTACCACAAACTGAGTGACTTAAAATAACATAATTTATTTTGCTACAGTTTTGAAATCTAGGTGTCTGCAGGGCCATGCTTTCTCTGGAAGTTCTAGAGGAAAATTCTTCATTGCCTCTTTTAGCATCTGGTCCTTGTAGGCAATCCTTGGTGGCCCTTGGTTTGTAGACACACCACTCCAATCTCTTCTTCCATCTTCACGTGACTGCCTACCCTCTGTGTCTTGTCTCCCGTTCTTACAAGGTCACTAATCATTGGATTAAGGCCCATCCGAATCTACTATGACCTCATCTTAACTTGATTACATATGCAGTGACCCTATTTTCAAATAAGATTACATTCACAGGGATTAGTATTTGAACATGTCTGTTTGGGAGACACAATTCAATCCACACTTGTATAGAATGCTATCATATCATTATCGATATTCTATAGATGAGAACATTGTGAGGCTTAAAGCAGGTCAATCTCTCTAAGCAGGTTTCTCCAAGTTTGGTCCAACAAGAATCTATATCAGATCCACCTGTGGGATTGCTATATTGCAAACTCCTGGGCCTCACCACAGAGCTGCAGCATCAGAATCCAGAATCTATGCATTAAGTAAAGGCCACAGGTGGCTCCTAGGCACACCAGATTTGGGAAACCCCTTGATTAGTAAGAGCCACCAGGGACTTTGTGAATAAGTGGTAGAAACTGAATGCAAGCCCAAGCATTCAGACCACAGAACTTTATTTCCTTAATTGAGCACTTCATCTTTTATTTCCTAATCCAAGAATCTGATTCTTTGCCCCCAACCTCTTGTGAATGTCAGTCTTGCTTGCTCGGCATGTTGTCCTTCCCAGGCCTGTGAGCCATGTGGTACAGGTTGGCACTACACAGACACACATGGGAGCCCCAGCCTTTCACCAACACTTTGGTGCACCTCACCTTAGTCTTATTCTTTCCTTGTCACCTAACGTTACTCTGATGTCGCACTCATGTGGAAGAAAGCTAGTCCATGCTTTGATGCTTACAGCGTCTTCATGTCTTCAGATTTTTACACCACATACCATTTCTTCCTAAGGATTATGCCAGTTTTCTCTAAGAAATGTTCTCAAACCATTGGGCAGTTTCATTTTAGACACTTCTTTCCAAGATATGATACTTATTTTGTCACGTTCATCCTCTGTTCCAGGAGAAAAAGGACTAGTAATTATTCTCCTCTGGAGGGATACAATTATTGTACCCATTTTATGCATGAGCCGAGTTGATCTTAAAACCAAGGTCAGAACCAGGATTTGAACCCAGATAATGTGCCTCCACCTTATATTAATCTTCCTAGGTAAGTCAGCTCAGCTCTTTGTCTTGCATTCCAGGTGCTCCAGGGTAAGGCTCCTCCTTCCCACCTGACACTGTTGGCCATCACCATCTTCTCTTCTTTATTAAGCCCCACCCCAACTACATCCTTCCACTCTCAAACACTGCTCATTTCCATGGCCTGATCTTCCAAATACATCCTATTTTGGCTATTAGCATGCAGTGTTTCATACTGTCATTATTTATAAGCAAGGACAAGGTTATGTTGTCATCACTCATCTGACTAGGAAGACAGTAGGCACCAATAACCACATCCTGAGGAACGAAGCCAGTCCATCCTGGGAGTGACACCTCCACACACAGTGGAAACTCTGTTACTCCTTAGAATTATGTCTGGGCGTGTCAGTTCATCTCCCTGGCCTGTACAAAAAGGGTTGGGCTACGCAATTTCTAAAATTTCCATCAGGTCTAACACTGTCTAAATCTAAGTCCTACTTCCTCTATAAAGATATTCCTATAACTTCAGCTGATACTGATCATTTCAATTCTTAATCAAGTCTATATTTCATTCCAAAAATTCAAGACCCAATTTGACAGAAATATTTTGTACTACTTCTGGATATGAAAAGCAAAAATGCTGCTATCCCTGGGAGATTTTGGTAGAAACCAAGGGGCAGAATATTTACAAACAATGCCGTCCCTGAAAATACAGAAAGTGTGTTTAGTTCTCACAACATATACATTTTTATTCCTCATTGAAGACCTTTTTTTTTTTTTTTTTTTTTTTTTTTGCACCTTTACATATACTTTTCTTTCTGCTTAGCTTCTCTACCAGATAAATTCCTTGAGACTACAACGCCTATCTGGTGTTCTTTTTGTTTTTTCCACAACTGTTAGCCCCATTCAGCCTCCTAGTGAAAGTCCAATATATACATATATTCTTGAAAACAATAAAGCTAGAAATACAATATAAAGCATAAGGATTAAGCATTAAATACGTGATACAGATGGTTAGTAAGGTAGAACTCCAAGAAAGGGATAACTTTATTCTGGTAGAGTTTGGAAAGGAGTCAGTGAAAAGATAGGGCAAATGTGTCACCTTAGGTGTTCCATATGCATTCATTCACAGCCACTAAAAGCTTGCTGTGACTTTTAATACCTCATCAGATCTAAACCATAATTTTATATTTACTTCATTTTTTCCTTTCTTGATGGCCATAATCAACTTGTATCCAAACCTAAATGAATTAGGGGGTACAAGAAAATTACCTGTTTCTAACCATGGATTCACACAGACATAGAAGGCTCCTTGTGAAGAGATATTAAAGACTATCTGGTTCTAGAATTTGAGGATTAAAAGTATTCTTAGAAATTACCAAATTTACCTTCATTTTGTCTATGAGGGGAGTGTGCGCCAGGGTGAAAAAGCAAATTGTCTAAGGTCCCAAAGTAGATTAGAAGTTGAGGTAGAGAAGGAAATAAGCATCCTGACTTTTAGGCTGGTGTCTTTTTTACTGGATATATTGAGATTTCCTTTTAAATAGTATCATAAGAATATTTATTTAGCAGAAACTGTTTCTCACTATCACCTCCCCCCACCCCCTGATTGAGATTCCAATTATGGTTTAAGACCAAGGTAGAGGCCCCTAAAGAAAGATTAGTCTTTTATTCCAGAGTAGGGTGATCCCCACATCCTGGTTTTCCCAGGACTTTCCAAGTCTTTGCACTGATATTCTCACAGCTGGGGAACTTCCTTGGTCTCAGACAAACCAGGACATCGGGTGCCATACTCCGGAGAAAGCATGTATTCCACACTGTGCAGTTTCCTATGCTGGTTTGCCAAAGAAAAACTGTCATCCATGAGTGGCAGCAGGAAGGTGTTGCAAGCCCCACTGTTCTGATCTGTTTAACACATGGGTTTCAAGTGTGTGGCTGTCACCTGCTCCACACATGAGAGGCTCAAATCCTGGTTCTGTCCTGAGTATTCAATTACCCCTTGCTTCAGGATATTTCCTTTAGGTCAGGGGTTGCATACTATTTGTGGACCAAATCCAGTCCTATCACCTGTTTTTCTTTGTAAATAAAGTTTCATTGAAACATGGACATACTAATTTGTTTACCTATATTGTATATGGCAGAATCGAGTAAATGTGACAGAGACTGCAGGGCCGGCAAAACCTAAAATATCTACTATCTGGCCACGTACAGAAGAAATTTGCCAACCCCTGAGCTAAATCACCATGATCGTGGATAAAATACTCATTATTAGTGGAATTTTCCATCACTATTATCAAATGTATTGATATGACTTTTTAATTTATAATTGTTGCTTTATTTTGAGACACACAGATGATAAAGAATGTCTAGCTTTTGACAAGTGAAGAAAATAAGTCAAGGGTCTAATAGAAAATGAGAAGCCAAGGGGAAACTGATATTCCTGCTTAGCACTTTTGTGTTTTTTTGTTTGTTTGTTTGTGTTTTTTGTTTTTTTTTTTTTGAGACGGAGTCTCGCTCTGCCGCCCAGGCTGGAGTGCAGTGGCCGGATCTCAGCTCACTGCAAGCTCCGCCTCCCGGGTTCACGCCATTCTCCTGCGTCAGCCTCCCGAGTAGCTGGGACTACAGGCGCCCACTACCGCGCCCGGCTAGTTTTTTGTATTTTTTAGTAGAGAGGGGGTTTCACCGTGTTAGCCAGGATAGTCTCGATCTCCTGACCTCGTGATCCGCCCGTCTCGGCCTCCCAAAGTGCTGGGATTACAGGCTTGAGCCACCGCGCCCGGCCTCCTGCTTAGCACTTTTGTAAGAAGTACCTCCTCTTGGTCAGGATTGGATAAAGAAGTGGCAGATCACAGCGAGGAAGAGTCACAGGGCTATTTTCTTTGTCATTGCATCCCTGGGAACATCCCTAGCTAGAGTACAATGATTAGGTTGGTTATGATCAAATGAACTCAATATCCCAGCAGATTACTAATTGATCACACATAGGCAACCAGATCTTTTAAAGGGGCCAATGGTATACTGAATAGAAAACAACACATTAAAAAAAAATTATGAATTAAACAAGATAGATATTTGTTTACTTCATTCGCATGCAAAAACCCAAAGGAAGGACTGATTTGGTGAAACCACCATCTTTAGGATCCCAGGATTCTGTGTTCTGCTTTGTCAGCCCAACATGTAGCTTCCAGCCATAACATCATCTCATGGCTCAAGGTAGATACTGCAGCTCCAGCCATTGTTTCCCACTTACAATCTAAAAGAAGGAAGAAAGTGACAAAAAGGGTATTTCCCAGCTGAGTCAACACACTTAAAGAAGCCTTCTAGGAAGTATCACCTAACACCTCAGCTTCTGTATTAGTCATGGTTCTCCAGAGGAACAGAACAAATAGGAGATGATAGATAGATAGATAGATAGATAGATAGATAGATAGATAGATAGATAGACAGACAGATAGATAGATAGATAGGTGATAGACAGATGATAGATCGATAGATGATACATAGATTGATAGATAGATAGATAGATAGATAGATAGATAGATAGATAGATAGATAAGGATATTTACTATGGGAATTGGCTCACATGATTGAGAAGTCCCACTATGGGCCATCTGCAACCTGGAGAACCAGGGAAGCCAGCACCATGGCTCAGTATAAGTCCAAAGGCCTGGCAACTAGGGAAGGTGATGGGGTAACTCTCAATTTGAGGCACAAGACCTGAGAAATTGAGAGGCCTTTGGTGCAAGTCTCAAAGCCAAAGAACCTGAAGTTCTGATGTCCAAGAATGAGAGAAGATGGGTATCCCATTCCAGAAGAGACAGAATTCACCTTCCTTCTGTCTTTTTCTTCTATCTGAGCCCTCAGGCAATTAGATGGTACCCACCCACACTGGGGGATGGTGGATCTTCCACAGTCAGTCCACTGATTCAAATGCCAGTCTCTTCCCAAAACACCTTCATAGACATATCCAGAAATATAGTATAGGCCCCATACTCACAGTTTCACTTTCGTCTGTTTCAGTTACCCCCAGTCAACTACAGTCTGAAAATATTATATGACTTCTTACCGCTTTGGGGTCACTGTTAAGCAAAATAAGGATTACTTGAACACAAGCACTGCAATATTGCAACAGTTGATCTGATAACTGAGAAGACTACTAAGTGGCTAATGGCCATCCAGGTGGGACAGAGCAAGACTGCATGAGATTTCCTCACACTACTCAGAACATCACACCATTTAAGATATATAAGTTTTTTATTTCTGGAATTATCCACTTATATTACAATGTTTACATCACTCATTTCACTCTCTCTCATCACATAGGCATTTTATAATCTCACATCATCACAAGAAGGATGTGAACAGTAGTATGTTATTTTGAGAGCAAGGGAATCACATTCACATAACTTTAATTAGAGTACATTCTTACGGTTGCTCTATTTTGTTATTAGTTATTGTTATTATATTACTGTAACTAATTTATAAATTAAATCTTATCATAAACATGTATATATAGGAAAAAATATAGTGTATACAGAGTTTAGTACCATCCATGGTTTCAAGCATCCACTGGGGGGCCTTGGAAGGTATCCCCCATGAATAAAGGGGACTTATTCTGTAATGCTGTATCAGCTATCTAGGTTTCCCTTAATTCAGTCAAGTTGACACCTAAAATTAACCTCACAGCTTCCATGTCATTGGCCAAGACATAGTCATGTGGTCATACCTAGCTGCAAGTGGAGCTGGGAGCTGTAGTTTTTTTACCTGGGTATGTGGACTTCAGAATACAGGTGGAATTCTGTCATTGAGGAAGAGGTAGAGGGCAATTAGCAGTCTCTGCCTCCTGTTGGCACTTGGAAACTCCCAGGAAGAGGCTCACTTCCCTAGATTGACTTTCAAGAAGAATTTGCTCTGACTTTTGTGCTTTGTCCAGCAAGAATAAAATAGTTAAAAAATAATAGCATTTTCATTTTATGTTCCTCATTTCTCCACGTATTTTTTTTTTCCTGGGAGACTACCACCTGAGGGAATGTGATCAAAGCCAGTGTCCATCGCTGAGAGAGGGGATTGTTCCCTGCCTTGTTTTCATGCTCCAGAGAAAGGAAAGTCTGAAAAAGTCAGAAGAACAAACATGTTGTGGGTTTGGACTCCTCCTGTCCATCATGCTTCAGTCTCATTTGAACTCATTTCCCTCAAGGGAGAGGAAAATGAGTCTCTTGTCAGTGCCTGGGTATGTGGCTCTGCCTGAGTTGCTGCTGCACAAGGAGGAGCACAGGCTTCACGTCCTCCCCAGCCCTCCAAAATGCCACTGGATGGCACACAGTGGAGGGCAAGCACGGTTCTTGCCGCGTTACACTTGCTGTGTAAATATGGAGCTAAAATAGATCCTCAGCCAGGACAAGGGTGTTATGAGGTGAGGTGCCCTGAAAGGAGGGCTGTCTGTGAAGAAAGGAGAGACTAGCACTTCCTCAAATATCTGCATGGTATTCCAAGTGTGATTTCTAAGTCCCTTTCCCCTTCAAACTTCCCTATGCAGTCTTAAAAAGAAAGGAAGAAAGAAAAAGGAATAAGAAAGTACAAGGCATTCAGGATAACAAGATGTTGGGGGAAGCCAGGACATTGGAGAGGACACAGAGGGGCTCATGGTGTGGTCAGGACAGACATGGCCACGTCGTGAGACGGTAGCCTCAGGGTCACTAACCAAGACTGTGACCTCCCACCCCTAGAGCCTGCTTCTTCAACTCACATTCGGCAGACTTAAGTCTGGCCTTTTGGAAAGAAGTGAATAGCAGCCCCTGCTGCAAAGGAGGGACCTGATTAACCCTGCAGAGCCAGGGGATTCCACTCCTGGCCAAAAGTCACTCCCATCTACCTCCCTGCAACACCTTAGCCACTGTGATGGTCTTGCTTTCTATCGCTGCACTTGTGATCTGGCTTTCCTGCCCACTTAAGAAGAATTAGAAGAAAATGGGAGAAAACTATATAACGTTTTCCCCAGCAATGTTAAAGGTCACTTTTCAGGGAAGCTGAGTGTTCTGCCCTGATGGGCTCCAGACTCCGTGACAACTGTCTCTTTTCCAGGTGGCCATGCACTATGTGTTGAGCATGCTTTTTCCCTAATTAGAGGCTGTGCTACAGTATGTTGACAGGAAATGCTGGATTGATGACCTATGGGTCCCCAGCCCAAAATCTTGCTGTATCTGAAGGCATTTTTCTGATGTGTCTCATCTTTTGCCAAATGGCCTGTGCCCCCAGCCTTGCTCCCACCCTGCAGAATCCACAGCACTGCTCTCCCAGGACACTTGTGTGCTGGCCTCTAGAGAGACACAGGCCTGGTCCTGACCACAGATGCACTGAGCCATATTCTCAGAGCGCTACACTGCACTCTCCAAGGCCCGATAGGTTTAGACTGAAGAAGCACAACGACCACATCTGCACCACGGGCCTCTTAACTGCAGGTTCCAGACCATTAGCAGGCAAGCCGTGTGAGGCTGTTCCCAGCTGGGCTGTTTTGTCCTGAAGGATGGGCCCTCACTTATAAGAGATGTCGAACCCTAAACAAGTTTCAACTGTGCTCCAATAATGTTGGCCACCAGGTGGTTAGCACAGAGAGCTTCCATTTGATGTTTGACTCCTCCTAAATATGAGCTAAGAACACGAATCCTACCAGTAAGTAAATTGCTGCGTTTGGATTATAACTGAACTGTTTTGCTGCCAGCATTGCACTTGGAAAATTACAGCTCTATGGCAGTAACGAGCCAGAAAGGGTTAATTCACCTCCGAAGCAAGCATAGTTGGTTCACTCCTTCCTCTCCAGAAGGAGCAGATCAAGAGGTAATTATAAATGTCTGACAACCTTATTTAGAGTTTTATTGAGCTGTAATTAAACATTAGAGTATTCATCCTCATTATTCTAGCAATTCTACTTTGGATGCATCCTCAGAAGAAGAATTTGGAAGTAATAGAGTAGAATCTTCTTATGAAGTTTAGCATCCTTTAAAGAATAAAGACTTCCATTACTAAGGGGTGAAAATTTGATCTAAATTAGCAAGACCTGTTCCCAGAGCCTAATGTCACTTCCAGTCACTGCTTACCCATCTCAAGTTACGAGGACCACAGAGAGTTTACACTGTCCCACAGGCTTTCCTCGGTGGCCGGGAACTAAAGACTCATTTGCAGGGCTCAAGAGCTGTTTTCAGATAGATATAAAAAAGCAGGTCTAGACCCTCAAGGAAAGAACATTTAAGTTCATGTTTAAGAACTTCTAAACAAGGAAGTTCTGTGAAAAATGTTGGCTATTCACTCACTAATACATAAAACAGACCTATAACCTGTCCTTGCCTAGCTCCCAGTTTGAGTAGGAAGAGGATAAGTGCATAAAAATCATGTTTTTTAACTATGGCAAGTGACACGATTGAAGGAACATGGCATAGGAATAGAGGATAAAGGGAGATGGGAACATGATTAGTAAAGGGAATCAGGTGCAGCTTCTTTGAAGCGGTGATCGACCTGGAGACTACAGGGAGAGGAGAGAGCCTGTGCGAAGGCCCAGGGTAGAACAAAGAGATTTGTCCCCTACTGATCCATCTGGGGAAGATGAGTTAAGAAGGAAAATCCCAGGAGTTAAGGCTGAATAGGTATGTTTCCTTTCATCTTCCTTTTTCTTTTCTTTTCTTTTTTTTTTTTTTTTTTTTGAGATAGGGTCTCACTATGTTGCCCAGGGTGGTCTTAAACTCCTGGGCTCAAGCAATCCTCCCACCTTGGCCTTCCAAAGTGCTGGAATTACAGGCAAAAGCCACTACACCTGGCCTGGAGAGACATGTTTTCAAGTAGCAACTGGTCAACCAGTTGGAACTATTATATTGGAAATATGTATGTAGAGGTTAGAACTAAACTTTATAGACTTTTCCAGTTTGGAGATGCTTAATTTGCCATGTAACAGGGGCTTACATCATGGTAGGCCACATTCTGGCCCAAGTGGCAAGAGAACTAGCTAGGCTACCTCATGTATTTGCTTGGTGTTATGAGAACACAAACACATGTGCACACTCTGAGCCCAGCCTGAGCTTGTAGTTCTTGCCCTCAGATTCTACCTAGCTAAGCGGACCCCCACTTGTCTCCCAGCCATTCCTTTACCTCTCTAATTCATTCTCCACACTGCACTAGAAGTGGTCTTTCTAATGCCAGATTGGATTAGATCCTTTTAATAAATAATGACATTTACCATAATCGACACAATACAGGACAAGCTAATGGTCAAATTCTTTCTTAGCTTCATCTCATGCTAATTTGTGCTCTAATGATCTGAACTACTCTCAATCTTCTAAACTCCGTTTCCCCAGCTCTGTTTCCTTCAACATTTTTTGCAGACTCCCTCATCTCCAAGTTGGACTTCGCTTTCTACAGAAGATGCCCACAGCCTGCATCTGACTGCCACTGAGAATCTTCCTTGGCTCTACCCGTCCTGCAAATGTGAGATGATAATAAGGCTTTCCTTTGCTTTCTTGGCCATTCTCCTCATAGATAGACTCAGTTTCTCATGGCTGCATGGACCATGATTGCAAGCCCACTATATTTCCTTACAGGCCCACCCAGACTGGGCAGTGCCCTGGAGGATGGTAGGCAAATACTGATGCTCATTGTGAAGTTGGGACTCTTTGCCTTTGCTGTTCCTTTTGCCTAGAACACCCATCCCACATTTCTTCACAAGTTATCATGTTTTGACCAGTTAGCAAGTAATTTAAAGTGTGTTGCCCTTAGGGGCCATCCATAAACAACAAGCCTTATCTAATTATCCCTCCTCTCTTCTCAGTATCTTATATATACCAAATGTATTCAAATTATTTGTTAGTGGGTGCATGTTCCGCATTGTAAATTGTGCTCCTTAAAGTTAGCTCTGTGTCTCATTCAATTCTCCGTATACCCTATTTCATCCTTCTCTGCCTGGCATTCAGTAGATTCTCACTAAATGCTTGTGAGGCTTTTGAACTGAACAAAGAAAATAACAAAATAGAGAGCCAGTTGTAAAACACAGTCCTTGACTCCCCAGTCCTACAGAGTGGCATGCACTGAAGACTTTCAAATTGCCAGCTTAGCCCATCTAATCCCTTAGCCAACCATAGCTTGCATGTGCATTAGGGGCCCAAAACTATTTAGTTTGGGGGCCTAAAAGTCGTCTAGGCTTGAACTTATTCTTAATTCTCATAGTTATTTATGTGAACTTCTTTGAGGGCACTTTCTGCTTTCTAACTCGACATATTCTTTTCTTTATAACTTTATAGCTCTTTATAGCTAAAGTATAAAATAATTAAAGGTTGTACCTAGCACCTAGTAGGTACTCAATACATCATTGGTGAATAAATGTCTTTTGCTGCATCCACATACTTTCTGTGTCCCTAATGATTTATATGTTGAAATCAAATTCAATATAAATTCCAACCTGTAATTATCTAACATGTAGCAAATGTCAGTATGTGCTAGCTGCTACTGAGGACACCAGTACAGATCCTAACTCTAATACTCAAATCATAAAAAAAAAATGAAAGCCTAGGAAATACTCAGAAAATTTCTCAAACACATCAGAACTATATCATTTTAACATTGGGTTTGTGGTTATATTGGTTTAAATGTTTGCACATAGAGATACACTTTAGACCATTAATATTTATTTTTAAAATAATAAGACAGATTACATTCAAATAATTGATTTCAAATAAACAATGGCAATAAACACTCTCACACATACATAGAATAACCACTCTGAGACTCTGATCATGTAAGGATCTGTTCGGCCTAAAGGGATGATCTTAAGACAGAAATAAGGGTAGAATGTATTATATATGAAATACTAACTGCACAATTTGTTTCACATCACAATAATATTAATGATGACTGACATTTTGACTTCCATAGAACTTTTTGTCTAACATGATTACATCATAGGTGCAAGTAACCATATAATTGCTCTAATGTGGGCTTAGTTTTAGTCGCAAAACCAAGGTTTGATCTTGCACAATTCACCAGACCATTATCCAAAAGAGAACTTACAAAACGATAAATTCAACTGTTAGAACCCACTTTACTCTTGGTCATAGGCAATAAAAGTTGAGTTTCAGTTGATGAGACATGAAGAAGACTGGAAATCCTACTTTCAATGAATTTCATATGCTTCATTTGTGGGGTGAAGAATATAGTGCATATCAAAGAAAATCGTGGTCAGTCTTGATTTTTTGTAAGACAGTGCCAATTGAATGGGAAAAGATAACACTCATTATGTTGTAGTAATGGAACAGTTACCTTTAAAGCTTAAATATTTTCCAAGCATGCCCCTGAAAAGTTTTCTGATTCACAAGTTATCCACTTATTTTTATTTTTATTTAAAATTTTATCAATTTTTATTTTATTTTTTATTATGCATCCTATAATGATGCATAATTAAACATCCCATAGGATCCTATAATGATGCATAATTATGCATTCTATGATGATGCATGTCAGCGTGTGCCCATGTTTGAACTTAATCCATTTACACTTATTGTACTAACTAATAATGTGTAGTACTTCTTCTGTTATCTTGCTTTATGCTCTGTGTGTTTTATACTTCACAACTGCTCCCTTTATGGTTTTCAGTCTTTTGTTATGTAGGAACTGTTTTCTAACCTTTCTGCGACCTGATAATTTTGAAGATATGTATTCTGGTTATACTGATAGTTAACATAAACTTTAAAATGCTCCAGTGTACATTTTCTCCCAGGAAGGAAGCAGGATGGTTGACCCTTTCACCCAAATGAGTAAGTGGAAAAAATAAGCATTATTTTGCTGTCTTTCCTTTTTTCCTCCTTGCTAGTTTCCCTGGAATAGGAGCTTCTACTATTTACGATGATCTTTACAACATGGTCAGCCACACTATTTATATGTTCCCTCCATTTTTAAAGCATTTCCATGCAATGTTCTAATCACATTTACAAGCACAATTATTTAGTCTTAGCACTATCTATCTGGCTTCCATAAAATGACTACATCTCTAGTTTTGGATGGTTTAATGTTAACTTGTTTATTGGTCAGTTACCACATGTTTTTGAGCATTTTTCAGAATGAGTATACAGGTGGTTTATTGGCGAGCTTCTCCTACAGTACAAGTAAATCTTTATTCAGAAATCCATCTTCTTTCTATATCTCAACATTAATGATACATTTCTTTTACTTTTCCATTGGCTCTATAGTTGACTTTTTTTTTCCTGTTTACTCATGCTTGATTGATCACAAGGTTCTTCATATGTGAAGCTTGCCAATATTTACAATGCAGGGAGTCACGTGATTCCTAGCAATGACCTTATGAACAGAATCTTCCTCTAACATCCTGGAAGGCTGCCTCCTTTGCAGAGCCCCATCGAAATGAGTAGTCTTTAAAAATCAATTGTATATTACGGTCCTTTTGAATTGATGACGGATCTGCTTCCCCAGTCTGATCATCTTATAGTGAGAAACACAATGTATTCATAGATGATTTGATAGTCTATGTTTTTATTTTTTAGATGCAGGCTTATGCTGCAATTTCCACAGCGTGCTCTTTTCACTATTTTCCTATCCCCTCCATTTATCATTGTCAGTATCCCATACCTGCATTCTGACTATTTCTGGCCTATTGCATTACCTAGACAGTACTCTCCAGACAGATATCAAAAGAAAAAAAAAGTGCCTGTGAAAGGATTTGGTTGGGTAAAATGACCTTAGCCAAGACAGAAAGCAGTTGCTTCACCATTTAATTGGTGAAGGCTCCAGATACTAGAATATATAACTCACTAAGATGGGGTGGAAATTTCTTAACGTCTTTCTGCTTGATCCAGCTTGTCTATCTCAGGCACCATCCAAGCTTTAGTTGGTAGAAATTCCTCCTGGCATCCAGCAAATCATTAGACTGAATTCCTAGCTTTCAGTACCGTACAGGCTTTTATCTCTCATTCCATTTCCATAATTACTGCAACGAGAACTTGAGAAGGTATATAACATCCCCCTACCTAACTGCCATCTGACATGGGAAGTTCATCTTTATAGGGAACTGGCAAAAGGAAGGTCAGTCTGACCCCATGTTGAAAGGAAGTTGTGCCCCCTTGATTTTTCTTTACAGTGGTGACAACCTATATAAAAGTGGAATACAAAAATAATCATAAGCAAAAACAGGCCAATGATTCTATGACCCTGCCTCTCTCCACTGACCATCAAAGTAGGCAAGGGTCAGTGCCTGAGGAAAACAAATATCTCACACCAGGGGCATTTCTCAACAAAGAAGAGTTAACCAAAGCAACAGCTGATCTAACAAACCAAGGCTGCTGAGGACAAAGCAGAGGGGGTTGCTGCAAGAGAGTCTTTGTCTGAGAAGGAATGCCAAGTGGGAATGCAAGGCTATGGAGTAGAGCTGAGGACACCGGCTCTGACCTCTGACTGCTTGCTTTCAAATCCTGGCTCTCCTGGCAGATTAACTGCAGGTCCATAGGCTAGGCAACAGGTCTATACTTCTGGTTCCTTAGATGGTACCTATCTCAAAGGGTAACTATAAGAAAAAATGACATTATACATGCAAAATGCTTGTAATATCATTATAAGCATTGCAAGCAATAGTACCTGGCCCATGATGAAGGCTCATTAATGTTGGTTATTATTATCATCCTCGCCACATGTCTTGAATACAGAGAGATCAGATATAGACAAGGCAGAGAACAGCTAGTAGATATGTCTTTGAGCAAAACATGCAGGTGATAGAAAGGGTTGTTCATTCCCCAAGATCCTGGTGGCTCTGGACGGAGAGCAGCGTGGACTTGGGAAAGGGGAACTATTGAGGCTGTAAGGACAGGAAGCCCTGGGCAAGAAGTCAATGATGTACCTACTCCCTGAGGACATTAATGTTGCCATAGTTTCCTTGAAATCTCTATATTCTCTGTATCTAGCCTAGAGATGTGTATATAACAGGCATTTACTAGTTCAACCATTATGGAAAACAGTATGGCGATTCCTCAAGGATCTAGAACTAGATGTACCATATGACCCAGCCATCCCATTACTGGGTATATACCCAAAGGATTATAAATCATGCTGCTATAAAGACACATGCACACGTATGTTTATTGCGGCACTATTCACAATAGCAAAGACTTGGAATCAACCCAAATGTCCATCAGTGACAGACTGGATTAAGAAAATGTGGCACATATACACCATGGAATACTATGCAGCCATAAAAAAGGATGAGTTTGTGTCCTTTGTAGGGACATGGATGCATCTGGAAACCATCATTCTTAGCAAACTATCACAAGAACAGAAAACCAAACACCGCATGTTCTTACTCATAGGTGGGAACTGAACAATGAGATCACTTGGACTCGGGAAGGGGGACATCACCCACCGGGGCCTATCATGGGGAGTGGGGAGGGGGGAGGGATTGCATTGGGAGTTATACCTGATGTAAATGACGAGTTGATGGGTGCTGACGAGTTGATGGGTGCAGCACAGCAGCATGGCACAAGTATACATATGTAACAAACCTGCACGTTATGCACATGTACCCTAGAACTTAAAGTATAATAATAATAAAAAATAAATTAAAAAAAAATTGTTAATCGAATGCAGCAGCACAAACCTGGACCAGAGAAGACCAGAAGCACCATGAAGGCCAAGACAAAGCTTCAGTGGATAGTCACAATCTTAGCGTCCTGAGTGATAGCTTATGCTATTTATTCAGCACCTTCAAAGGTCCACGCAAGGCACTTTACATATATTACTTTGTTTTCAATTCATACCCAAAATTCCAATTTTTGAAATGAAGAAACCCAGCCTTTGGGAGCTAAGGAATTGATTCAATCTCTGTACACCAGGGTGTGTCCAAGCCACAGTGTGAACCCAGGCTGGCCTGAAATCAAATCTCACAATCTTTCCCCCAGCCACAGCCTTTCTCAAAGTCCTCAGGCAAGAGAGAAGCTTCAAGTCCCTGGGAAAGGAAGCCCAGCACAGAGAGTGCTGAGAGGCTCCACCAAACAAGTATCCCCCTCAGAATATGGCTTGAGATGGAGGGAGAGGAAGAGCACTGAGCTCACCTGCACCTGAAGATTCATCCCGGAGGCATAGAAAAGACAGATGGCAGCTTGAGACCCAGGGAATCCACGTGGGACCGCCAGCTGCGCCAAGTCTCACACTGTTTTGATCAGATCTTAGCTGTTAGTAGAAATTGAAATAATTGAAAGAATAAAATATTCCAAATATTCCACTTTGTCTTTTTATTAGCCTAATGCAGCATCCAAAGGGCAATTCTCATGCCAGTCACAAGGAAAAACTATGCATTTGGAAATTGCTGGGCCACTGTAAGGAGGGAGATGATAGACAACCTGAATGTGACTATTATTATCATATGATTTGAATTCACTCCAAATAAAAGTCATATATTTAAAAAAACCGTGAATGTTGCAACAGAATAAGTACTATACATCCTAAATTACTAACCTCCTACTTTTTTACCTCCCAAATGACCATGATTATGAGTCTGACCTTTTCAGCTGATGACTCAAGAAAGAAAGGCCAACAACTCAGCTGCTGCAGTTCTCTGTGAAGGGATTCTTATTTGCATTTTGAAGAAAGTCTTCTTGTAAAAACTGGGACAGCCCGGAAGTACTCTAAGACTTTCATGGAAAGTCTTAGAGTACTTCCGGGCTGACCAGAAAGGTGCCGACCTGCAGGACCCTCCCAGCCTTCCTTGCACTAGGCCTGCAGCACCATCGCTTTCCTGATGAACCCAGACTGGAAGCCCATGGGGAATCAGTTTTCCCCGAAAGTGATGCTTCTGCCATACCTCGGCCAGTGGGGTCTGCCATGCTCCAGGGCCACCAGAGGACCCACAATTGCCCCACAGAAGGAGAGACTTCCCAGTTGTAAAACATGTGCTGCCCACTGGTCAGAGTCCCTGCCCATTGTCAGAAGAGGAATGACGGTGGCCACCCTCATGTCAAGCCTGCAAGGCTGTCCAGCTGCCATTGTGGGAGAGATCTTGCCAGCTCACCAGAACTGACCCCCAGCATGTCTCTCTGAAAGAGAATGTGGGGAAAAGTCAGCAATGTCTAGGCCAGAAAGCTGGATGGGGTAGTGCCTGCCTCCTCTTCTGTGAGTTGATAGATGGGTGTATTCCTTAGGTTAGAAGTCAGAAACAGCTAGAATCATCGTTGGGTGGTGGGCAGGAGACACAAGAGGAGGTTTGAGGAACTATAGACCCTAAACCACGTCCCCAAATCCACCACCTTTCACAGGACATGTGGGGACTGGAGCAACTTGGAAATAGGGTTTCACAACCACAACGTCTGAAGCCAGGAATTTTCACTTGGAGTAACAGAGGATGGCACAGGAAGACATTCAGAGTCCCATGATCCAGGCAACCAGACTCGAAGATGTCACATGTCAGAGGTGAAAGCATCCTCCTTATTAAGGTGGTCTCAGAGCAGGGATCAGGGAGATGAGGGTAAGTGTAAGCCCCCATAGGAGGAGGGGACCAGAACCAGGGGGCTGCAGCCTGCCCATGTTAAAGAGTTCAAGCCTCAGAAAATATCAAATTGTTGCCCAACTGTATAAGAAATACCTAAATTGACCAGGCATGGTCAGTTACCTAAATTGACAAGGCTCACACCCGTAATCTCAACACTTTGGGAGGATGAGGCCGAAGGATTTTTTGATTCCAGGAGTTCGAGGCCATAGTGAGCTACGATTGCGCCACCACACTCCAGCCTGGGAAACAGAGTAAGACCATATCTCACAAAAAAGAATGACCTACATTACATGTTAAAAATGCAGATTCCTGTGTCCCACTCTAGGCCTGTGCAGCTGAGGCCCAAGGGTTTATCCTGGAGGTTAACCTGACTTGGAGGTTAGTGAGATTTGAAGGGAGAGGGCAAAAAAGGGAGGGAAGACTGATCTAAACCTATCTCAGCACAGGTTTCCTTTACTTTCCCAGCCTTTACCCAGGCCACCACCACTAAGTCTGGTCTCTAGGGCTTGAGCACACAGGACAAAGTAGCCCCAAAACTGAGACTTGACTTGGTTTCCTATAAGGTTCATTACCCCTTCGTGCTAATCCCCAGCCCCTCACCTGCTGTGCTAATGAGACTGGCATCATTAGTCTATTCCCCCAGGGCCACGAGCCCCAACTCACCATGAACACAAGAATCAGGGCTTAGAGCTTCAACTGAAGCCCAGAGCCAAAGCCCCACTGCATTCCCCCAGCCTTGTCTTTCCAGCTCCCTGGGGCCAGAGCTGCTGCACGGAGCCAACCTCTGGCTACATTTGGTACAGTCAGAAAAACAGTGACAGGCTCAGAACAGCTTCTGTCTTCAGCAGTTCCAAGAGGATCAAAAAACTACCTGCAGCCTCCACCTACTTTCTGGTGTGGTACAGAGTTAAATTATCCTGACATTTACCTGGAATCTCCTGGCCATGGGGCCTATGATGGCAGGCATATTGCAAACACACAATAAAAAGTTATTTAATGCCTAAAAGTGTGCTACCCCAAGTCACAGACTACCTCCCTCCTCCCTGCTGTGGTGGCCCAATGCATGGGATGGGCATCTACTTTCCCCTTAGGTGTGACCTGCCCAGTTACCTTTTCTCAGGAATAGGTAATTTCCCCTAAACCGTAGGCTACTTCATTAAGGCCCTGATCAACTGTTTCTCTTCTCCTAGAAGCTGGTCTTACTCCATGTGCTCCCTAGACTACAGGTAGATTCGCATAAAGCAGGGATCAGCACACTGTTTCTGTAAAGGTCAGGTAGTAGATATCTCAGGCTCTGTAGACCACACAGTCCCTCTCATAATGACTCAACTCTGTTGTTGCAATGCCAAAGCAGCTATAGACAATCAGTAAACTACTGAGCATAGCTGTGTTCCAATAAAACACTAACTACAAAAACACACCATGCTCCAGATTTGGTCCATGGACCATAGTTTGCCAACCCCTGACATAGAGGTGAAAAGGAAAAGCTCTAGAGATAGTTGGTTGGGTTCAATTTCAGGCTCCAACAGTTACTGAGCTGTGCAGCCTCAGTCAAATTAATTGACTTCTCTAAGAAACATCACTATTATCTATACCATGATCTTCCTACAAGGTTTAAGTGAGATTCATGCATATGAAGCATGTAAGAGGGTTTCCAAGCACATAGTAAACAATCAATAGCTGATCACTCTTTTACTCCTTCAGACAGTGACAATTCTGCCCAGCACTTCCTAGCAACTGGCTGCTGCCTCCCTCTGCTGCCTATGGGGTCCCCTGTGCTAGCCCTTGCCCTACCCATGCCTGAGTTTACTCCTCTCTGAGCATTGTTTTATTGATTGTTCAGCTGTCCTGGCTGCAGCCATCCTCTGTGAATGGATTGCACTCCATGGCCCACTCCCCTACACTACTGAGCAGGCCTCCTCTCAGCTCCCACGCCCTCTACCTGCCCAGTGCTGCCACTTGGTTCTAGTATTCCTAATGCAGAGCCCCTGGCTCTCTTAGCTCCCCTCACAGCTGGCAGGCCCACTGGGTGCCCAGCAGGCAGGGTAGACGCCTCAGCTAGCTCTGCAAAGTTGCAAATCCTCACAGAGAAAGAGGGATGACGTCATGGCTGCTGCTTCTGGGAGAGGCAACTTCTAAGAAGCTCTCTCCTGGTCTTCCTTTCCATCCTAAAATATGAGTGCAGACTCCCAGTCTCCTAGTTCCCAGCACCCTGCCCTCTCCTAGGCCACATTTGACCAGGTCTGTGGAGAATGACACATCCGTAGAGAATGACTTCCCTCTTCAAGGTACCTTCTTAAACCATCATAGCTAAATAAGCTATGACGTCACCTTCTCATATCAGTGCTTCCCAACAGTGTCCTGAGGAATAGTCATTCTGTGAAACATTAACAAGTGCTTGCAAAAGGGAAAAGTGTTCTGTGGCCAAATAAGTTTTGGGAACACAGGGAGAAAGACGGTTTGAAATATTTCTTTCTGGCCAGGCATGGTGGCTCACACCTGTAATCCCAGCACTTTGGGAGGCCGAGGCTGGCAGATCACGAGGTCAGGAGATCGAGACCATCCTGGCTAACATGATGAAACCCGTCTTTACTAAAAATACAAAAAAATTAGCCGGGCATGGTGGCAGGCTCCTGTAGTCCCAGCTACTTGGGAGGCCAAGGCAGGAGAATTGCTCGAACCTGGGAGGTGGAGGTTGCAGTGAGCCAAGATTGCGCCACTGCACTCCAGCCTGGGCGACAGAGCGAGACTCCGTCTCAAATATATATATATATATATTTCTTTCCTACAGGTCTTGTCAGGGCAGTTCATAAGTGAGTATGCACTGCTCATCTTCAGGAGAAGAATGAAAAACTCTGAAGCATTTTCAAAATTTATTTCAGTGTGGAACAATTTTCAAGGGCCATCACACATGGTCAGGATTCTGAGGAACACATTCTGGGAACTGCAACTGTGGACAAAGGGCCATGTATCTCTGCTCTCTGAGTTGATTGATGGCAAAGGTTAACAGAGTGTGCATGGTAGAGAAATCTTTAAAATCCTTCCTGTTCATTACACGTATGTTCATTTCTCATCACAACTTGCTCAGCACATTTGTACCACGGGCCCTGCTTGCCTGCCTCAGGGAGGTGGGCTTGCTCCCTTCTGTCAGCCAG
Source organism: Theropithecus gelada (assembly GCF_003255815.1). Classification (NCBI taxonomy): domain Eukaryota; kingdom Metazoa; phylum Chordata; class Mammalia; order Primates; family Cercopithecidae; genus Theropithecus; species Theropithecus gelada. The sequence goes on from NC_037670.1 coordinate 70,499,173, forward strand.
ACCAGCCAGATCTATAAAGAATTCCCTTAGTTAGTGAAATACAATGCCCCTTCCTTCCTGAAGCCACCCAGTCACCCCAGTCTGGATCTTTCCAAATGTTCTCCTCTTTGACTCTTAAAAGAAGTGCAAAGCAGCCCACAATTCATGTCAAATGAACTGGCCTGCAGTTTCCTAGTTTGTCCCCATGGGCTCCTTTATGAAACCATGACTTTATTGGTCTTAGTCATCCCATCTCTTTAGAGGCCTTTGCTGAACTCAGTGAACTTATTTAAACATCCCCGGGGCTTCTCCTATTTCCCTCAGCCCCCTTTCTGTGTGCCCGGAGCCTGGTGGTGCTGACCTAAGGAGGCATTGTGGAAATACTAAATCTTTCTAACAATTCCCAGATTGTAGGAAAAACTGCTGTTTGCATTCTTCGCCCTCCATCTGTGTTCATACAGTCACAGCCTCCATCCTTGTTGTCCAAGTGGAGTCTCACTTTGTCTCACAGGGAGATGGAGCTAAGACCCTTGTCCCAGAGGCGATCCCCGTTCCTCCCTCAGGGGTAACCCTGGTTCATTGACAAGTGACTTCTCTTTTCTTCTTTCTTTTTTTTATTGCAAATCTGTAGTAAAAGAACTTACAGTCAAACAATGTCTGGGAAGTACCTTGAAGTCTCCTGATGAAAGGTGCTACGGAGGTCCTACATATTATTATTTCTGCAAACAAGGGAAATAATAGCTTGTTGCTTCATCTAATTCCCTTGAGTGGGCTCGGGCTCTGTAATTACCTGGGTTATAGGCCACTTGCTCAGAAGGCTGCAACCAAAGACACAGGCAGCCAGATGGCCCCGACGGGGTTTCACAACATGCTCCCTGAGTGCTCACTCAGGCATATCTTCTGGGAGGCCGACTTGGGGATGAGAGAGTTAAGCCAGATTTTTAATATGTGGAAATTGACTTTAATAGGAGAATCTACAAACCCATGAGGCAAGTTAGTGCCAGTTCCTCCGTAGGTCCAAGCACCCATGCAGAGGGAACAGATGTCTGTCTGTCTCTAGTGGGGGCTGAGGCACTGAGATGATGGTCTGGGATGGCCTGAGGAGCTCTCACCAACTCAAGGTGGAAGGCGGCCTCTAACTCGGCTTTCTTCCTTTCTCCTTGGCAATCCTGCTTCACTCCCCTCATTTTCAAAATGAGAGGGTTGATAAAGTCCACCGTTTCCAAAATGCTCCTCCCTGGCTCTGGTGATTCAGGGGACCCCCTGTGACCACTCCATGGCTCAGAAAGAACCCCACTGGGGTGAGCAGTCTTGGGCATCTGGCCCCCATTTCAATCAGATCTGCTCTACTATTCTCCAGTTATGGTTCCTCATGAGATTGTATTTGGAGAGGGAAAGGGTTCTTGCATGTGAAAATGATCAGGTTAAAACATCATCAAGGTCTTTTTAACTGATAATGTCCTTTGATCCCCGTTCTAAGCATCTCCTGCTCAGCTGCTCACCTCACAGCCCAGACTTTCACCCCCCATGTTTTCTCTCCTAGTCGCTCAACTGCAGTTGAAAATTATCAGGATGTATTTCTGGGAATAAATTAAAGGTATGTTTTGCTTTTGAAAATATCGAGTTACCTGGCAGAAACGGAATTCCATCTTTCAGCTTGGGAGTAGTCAGCAGTATTCAGGGGATTTTCCCCTTCCCTGTTGTTGGCGCAGTGCTTTCTGCAGTCCTTCCACTTTTACAGGTGCTCCCGCCAGCCCAGCAAGGATGTTGACGCCTTGCCCAGCATCAAGCCAGAAATCACTGGCCTCATAGAGCTTCCATCCCTCTTCTTACAGCTTATCCATGTTTCTGCTCTGCATCGGGTTTTGCTTTTATCAGGGTTCTCTACACACATAGCCTGTGGCAAGGGGCCTCCCTTTTACACTTTCCCAATCTGGCAGTGTTGCTGGCAGAGAGACCTTGCACCAGCTCGGGGCTCACACATGTGTGCATACACGCCTGAGCGCTGCTTCTCAAAGAAAGCACAGAGGACCCATCTATGGCTCTCATTCATATGCTCTGGTGCCTAACCTCCACCTTGTGCCAGTGTCTCTGTGAGCTGTTCGCTAAGTGCTTCTATCTAAGTCTTAAAAAGTCAGAGCTGCCAACCTTTTTCTTCCTTCCCTGGAGCAGTTTGACCTGTTTACATCCATCAGAACTTTCAAAAGTATTGAATGGCCCCTCCCCAAGTGTCCATGAGAGTCAGTGGAGAACTCTGGAGATGCTGAAACCCATGGCACTCTTGAAAAGGACGGCTGAAGCTGGGCACCTCTTGCCTGGGTTTACCAAGGACTTTACCTGGCTCTCACCAACAGATAGTGCCATTGTTCTCTTTTTGTCTCTGACCTATGGAGTCTCTAGCTATGAAACCCTTAGCCTTTAACTCCTTCCACTGAGACCCCAAGGGTCCCATTCATCCCCTGTGGCTCTCTTAGCTCCTCTCACAGCTGGCAGGCCAACTGGGTGCCCAGCAGGCAGGGTAGATGCCTCAGCTAGCTCTGCAAAGTTGCAAATCCTCACAGAGAAAGAGGGATGACCTCATGGCTGCTGCTTCTGGGAGAGGCGACTTCTAAGAAGCTCTCTCTTGGTCTTCCTTCCCATCCTAAAATACAAGTGCAGCCTCCCAGTCTCCTACTTCCCAGCACCCTTCCCTCTGCTGGGCCACATTTGACCAGGCCTGTGGAGAATGGTGTATCCATTGAGAATGACACCCCTCTCCAAGATACCTTCTTAAACCTCATTTGGGCTGAGATCTCACTCAGTTCTTGGGCTCCTCCTTGCTAAGACCTGTACAACAAGGCCACTGGCTAAGATGTTTCAAAGCACAGTCTGACCCCATGTTTCCCTGACATGTCCTTGCTTTCTTCGTCTCCCAGCCCCAGGCCTCCCACAGGTAGGATTCTTATCAGAGCCGGGGGGCTGAGATCAGAGCTTTCCTCTCTGATCCCTTCCCTTTAACAGGGCCCACCACGGCCCATGGCAGTGCAGAGTCTGAGAAGCATCTGGCTTGGGCTGGTCTGTAGAGATCTGGAATCCAAACAGTCTTTAAAGAGTTATGACTCCAGGAACTGTGGATGGCAACGTTTTCTATTATTAACAGTTCCAACTTTCCCATCTGGCTGTTTTCAGAATGAAAGCTGGAGATTACTGTCAGCATTAATTACAATCAGGTGTACTTTTCTCCCACTCCATTTTGCCCCAGTGGTTTCTCACACAGCAAGAAATCCTTAAAATGCATGTCCTTTAAAATGTGGCACATAAATCCTTGCTGCTGGTGAGAGCTGCTGTCAGCCTGTTGGGCTCTTGCTGGATCTAGGGGAACCTCACGAAGTTCGTGGAAGCTTCCTTGGGTTTAGAAGCTCATCTGAGACCCTCGGACCTTCAGGACAGGAAATGTCAAGAGGATCTGCTTCCTTGCAAGATTTCTGGCACTTCCTGCTTCTAGTTTAACCATAGCTACCTCAGAAACAGTTGTGTGAAACGTGTGTTGAGGGCCCCAGCTAAATCAGAGGGTAAAGTTGCAAAGGAAGAAAACCAAGGAGGCTGAGCTGTGATCCACACAGTTCCTCCAATTCCCCACCCAAGTCTCTTTCCCACATCATCTCTTTCACGCCCTCTCTCCCTACCCCTTGCCCTATTTTTAGTCAATGTTTGAACAAGTATTGTCTCATTCTGAAATATTTTGTCTCTCTCCATGTTTCTCCCTATATGCATATTTACATACATGCTACTTGTCCTATACTTTCTGGAAGTTACTTTCCATTACTCTCATTATTTTCCTCCATAGATGTCCCATATACATTAATCTTTAGAATTAATAAACATCAGGACCATCCTCCTTTTGTAAAGACATTTGAATTTAAACCAGGTAGGCCCTTCTAGCATTTGTATTATTCTTTCATAATAGTAATGCTATTTAAGCCACAGCACTACCATTACTATTTGAGGGACCCTGAGGAAGCTGCTTAGACCCCCTGAGTTTCTGTTTCTTCGCCTGCAGATTACAATACTATGTCTTTACAGGGAAGCTTAGGGGATTCAGGAAGACAATGACAGCTCCACACAGGTAAGCGGCAGGTGTTACCTGCTCATCTGGCGTGTGCTCCATGATTCCAGGCACTGGAAGAAGGAACAAGGAAATGACTCTTAAACATTCTTGAGAGGGCAGCTCTCATCTTCTTGGAGGGTGAGGGAAGGGTTGTTGATATAAGACTACAAATGTGTAAGTGACATAAAGCCCTCACTGTCACACCCCCATATTTTTCATGATAGAGCACAATCTTCATGAGTTTCACTTGTCACATGTGGCTCATTCCGTTTTCCAATAGAATGAACCATCTTACCTAGTCAGCCTGTGATTTCATTTTATCCCTGAGCAATTGCAGTCTAAAGTTCCAGTATTTGAAAAAGAAAACCATTAACCTAGAACTTTGTCCCATAACTGCCTTCCCCAGACACACAACCCACAAACTAATAAACTTCAGGGGAAAGGGGAGGGGAGAGTGGATAACTTTTAAAGAGCTAAGCAGGGTAGGGCCCATTTCCTTAATAAAAACTGAATAGAGGAACTTACCACAACCACATTGGTTGTACTACTAAATCAGTCCTGGCCATAACTTGCCCTAATTCGCTGCTTCTGTCACTTGCCCCTTTGAGCTCCACAGTGGTGCTGGCTCTCCCTCATTCCATTCACCATTGGCTTCCTTCCTCAGCCGCCCCAGAGACCTTCTGCGGTGGGTATTTACCGCAGCTCCCCTCTGAGTTCCTGCAGCCATCTTTCAGATTCATTCTCCAGCTGCATTTCATAATCTCAGTAGAATAAATGAAGTTTTTGACAGTTAATTTATTTCCTTGATATATTTCAGATGTCTCTTCAGACAAAGCTCTGGCTTAGTCATGTTGGTTGTCTAGAATCGGATATTAGGTGAGAACACTTCCTGGACACCCATTATTGAGATGTGCATTAATTGTATTTGCACACAGTCAGAGGGCTCAACGACCTTCCGAACTCCTAATTTTTCTACTTCATTAAACTCAATGGGTGTGCTGAGATTCATAAATGAGACAGTTATGAATGCCGTTGCAACTGCGTGGGTCTGCTTAAAATGGGTGTGCTCATCCCTGTACTTGTGAATGTACAGAAATCATCCATTACAAGCAAAATTAAGGGAAATATGTTATGTAGACAGATGGTATAGTCAAACACTCTGTTTTCCAGGTTTTAAATGTTTTTTACAAGTGGTTTTTTATTGTTAAAGTTGGCAAGTCCTATTTCTTTCTCTGTGCTATAAACTTCTGAAGGTAGCGTCTCCACTTCAGCCCCTTTCCCAGGCACAGGCTTTAGGAAATAGCAGGGTAAATTACAGATACCCTGGGGACAAAGGAAAGATTGTGGGTTGAGTGAACACGTAATTCTGGGTGTGGCTGTTAATTTCTGTTTCCCAAACCCATGACATAGGTAGCTCCTGAATGGGGAAAGCCACCATCATCAGTGGGACACTGCTGTGGTTGGGGAACCCCTGGAATACCCAAGCACATGGCACCTTCACTTCAGGCTGGTATCCCTGTACCGGTGATCAGAGTGTAAATTTCAATCTTGGCCCTGCTACTTACTAACTCTGGGATATCAGAATGCTGTCTAACCTCTGGGACCTTCATTACTTCATATGTGCAATGTATTTATAGCTATTTCAAGGATTCAGGAAGACAATGAATACAGAACTCTCAGTACAGTTCCGACGCCTGGCACAAAGAACATGCTTCATACATGCTAGCTTTATTATCATAGATCCAAACTGAAAAAGGGATATAACCCACATGGGATCCATGGATTTCCCTCTTGCCAAGGGTTACCTCTATCTACTCCAGTGTCTAGAATATCCCATTGTGTCAGTCTCTGTGCTGCCTAACAAATGACAAAAAGCTTAGTTGCATAAAATGACAAAAATGTACTCTCACAGTTATATGGGTTAGGAGTCTTGGCACAGCTTAACTGGATCCCCTGTTTAGGGTCTCACAAGGCAGTGATCAAGGTATCAGCTGACCTACATTCTCACTGGGAGACTAAACTGGAAATAAATTCACTTCCAAGCTCACTCAGGTGCTGGCAAATGAAAACTCCTTGCAGCTGTAAGGCTGGGGACCCCAGCTTTTTATTGTTTGTCAGCAACCAGAAGCCACTCTCAATTCCTGAGGCTGCCCACAGCTCCTTGTCATGTGGCCCTCTCCACACCTCCTCACCACCTGGCGATTTGCTCCATCAAAGACAGCAACAGAGGAAAGGAGTGAATCTTCCAGCAAGACAAAGTCTTGCATAACATCATCTTAGAAGCAACTTCTCATCACTTTTGCCATATTCTATTTGTTAGAAGCAAGATACAAGTCCCATCCACACTCAGATTATACAAGGGGACACTAGGAGGAGGAGATAATGGGAGTGACTGTAAGTCTATCTGCCACAGCTAGAAAAGGCTTCAGAGGGTAAGAGTTACAAGTAGGGTCTACATCCATGGTTCTCAGAGTATGATCCCCAACCAACAGCAGCTTTGGCATCTAATAAGAAATGTCCAGTCTCAGGTGCCACTCCAGACTTCATGTATTAGTATTCTATTGCTGCTGTAACAAAGAACTAATAACTTCATAGGTGTTTAAAACCACAGTTTTATTATACTATGGTATTGGCAGGCTAAAGTCTGAAATGGATCTCACTGGATTAAAATCAAGGTGTTATCTTGGCTGCATTCCTTTTGGAGGCTCTAGGGGAAAATTCATTTTTTCCTGGCCCCTTGGAGCTTCTAGAAGCTTCCCTCTATCTTTGGCTCTTGGCCAAGTCACTCCATCTTCAAAGCCAGCAATAGTGAGTTGAGTTTTTCTCACATTACATTACTCTAATCTCCTCTTTTGCCTCCCTCTTCTACATTTAAGTATCCTTGTGATTATATCAGTTCTACTTGAATACTCCAGGATAATCTCTGTATTTTAAAGTCAGTTCATTAGCAACCTTAATCCCACCTGCAAACTTAATTCCCTCTTGCTATGTCAAGTAACAACATATCCACAGGTCATAGAGATTAGGATGTGGATATCTTTGGGGACCATTATTCTGCCCTCTACTGATACTGTGTCAGATGAGGGGGTACAGGTACCTCTGATTTAACAAGTGCTCTAGCTGACAATGATGTACACTCAGGTTTGACAGCACTGGTTGACACCAATATTATTTGAATCAACTAATTCATAGAATACAGATGCCAATACTTGGTCACTGGAGAGAGTTAAGAATCAGGGTATTGCTGTGATGGTTAAACTGTATTTTAAAAAAATACAAGAGTCCATCAGGAATAAGTGACAAGGGTTCTTTTTCTGCTTAGCATTTCTGAAGTCTGTACTCTATCCATGAAATCTTAGGTGCAGTAAGCCCCCTCCCTTCGTGTCAATGAAGTGGAAAGAGAGCCCCAGAAGAGATGGCATTAGGAGATTAGGCGTAGCCACTGATGTCTTGCAGAGATGATGTACAAGAGGGAGAAACATCATATCATGCCATTGATGATGTAAACCATGAGGCACTACAAATAGTACACTTCAAAATTCTTTGTAGTTAGTAGTAAAAGCCCACAGACAGACAAAGAGAAGATAATTGTAACAATGTGACTCTGAACAGGGTAGGGTACAAAACAGAGACCATAAACAAAGGATACTGCTGTGGAGAGAAATACTCGCCTCAGTGGTACCTGGCTGAGGTGTTGCTAAGTACCTTCTAGGAATGATTTGAAGTCAGTCATATTGGATACTGCACATTGTTTGTTGCATATTGTACGAATTAAGTGGCTAGGAAAATAATGAAGGTGTCTTTCTTTTTTCCTTTTTAATATTATTACTTTCTCACTAGCCCAGGATAGCCACTTGTTTGGGGGGATAAAAGAAGATGTAGAGAGGTTAGGATATGTTGCAGAATTAGCTCAAAATTTGATCTCTGGCCCTCAACATATAAAAATTATGCAAGATATGTTTTTCCTGCCCTTTTGATATATTAATGGTTAACCATTCATTTCTCTTTAAAAGGAAAAAAATTACCAATTTTTTATTAAAGCCTAGCAGTGAATGACTAAGGAAGACAGAGGAAATGATCTCAGTCAATTGTTCTCAAACATTAACTGCATCAGAATCATCCAGATAATTTGATAACATAGATATCCCTAGGCCCTACCCCAGAGATTCTGGCTTAGGAGAGGAAAACGTGCCTTTTTTCCATCCTGGAGTGTTTGGGAAACAAGAAGTGCAGAGGTAGAAAATGATAGAGCTGCAATATATGTCCCAATCTTCCTCTTTGCCAGGTTCGACCCAGAGAAGCTAAAATGAAATGAATTAGACAAATTAGGGCAAGTCAGAGCAGCTCATGATTTTCTAAGATCTGTGCTCAGAGCCCCATGTCAATACAGTGCATCCCAGCCTAGATAAGAGAGCACAACAGCAGGGTAGGGGAGGCAGATGCCCTAGTTGGTGCCTCATGCTTCCTGTAACCCCTGTAGTGGGGCTTCAGTGGGCGCGCATAGCACAGAGGGCTGAGGCCAACCATGGGGGACTACTGGGATTGGGACTGGATGGGGGTGTGGCAGAGACTTGGTATTCCACAGCCACCCGAAGACAGAGGAGACCCTTTAGCCATGAGAGCTGGTTGATGACGCCAACAGAGCTTCACTGGAGCCAAAACAGCAGACGACAGGTTTCCTAGTCACAGACTTCAGGCTTGGGTACCAACACTGCCAAGGCCACCCAAAGACAAAGCATGGGTGAACAGTGAATGGAGGGGCCTCCAAAGACCTAATTCCACACAGTCACACAAGCCGGCCCGCCTCCCCCAAATCACGGACACCCCACCAAATGCAGCCAGGGAAGGAAGGAAGGAGACAGAAGACTAAGAATCAAGAGTGTTTGAGTGTAAGGATGACTCAAATCACTGACTCATGCTGAGTTTAAAACAGGTAGTCTACAAGTTCATTTATTAACAGTAATCAAGACTTTATTGTATATGCAAATGCCAGCAAAATGAATGGTCCAGCTTGTGTCAATGTCTAGACAGCAGTGACTGCCTGAGGATTTGAAAGTCTCTAGAGGGGTTGGTCACTTAGCACTGACCACCTGAGTAGGAGGGGCAGGGGACAGCCCCTGTGCTCCACAGTTGCCGTCCCTCGGATATGCTACATTTTCCTGTTTTACTTAATGAATGTAAGCACAAATTCACAAAAAATGGTCAAACAGTCATCTTTTCCCAGGACCTAGAAATGTGTGTTAATGATAGAGATAAAGTGAAACATCCAACTTTAATTTCGATCCTTAGCAATTTGGATCGATAATGACAATGTAATTGTTATTATCCTGTGGAGACTATGACTAAAGTGATGCACCCAATCTCTTTCTCTGCTTCAATGGACGTGAATAGCAGAGGAAGAAAGAGTTAGAAAATTTTCTACAAATTTGTGCTGAAGACCTTCATACTTGAAACTCCATGCCAGGTTCTATACGTAACACAAAACAAGTATGATGTGACATTCTCTAGGAAAAGTGCTGTTATTCTGACCAGCAAGCCTTTGAAATGTGGGCTGCTTATGTGTTTGTCAAACAGGTTAAAAAGGCAAGATCTGTGTCAAAATACCTTCTATTCCCCACTGTGATAGGAATCCAAAATCCCTGAGAGAAATGCATTCCCAGAGAAAAGCCAGTATGCAACATGATTGACTAGACGCAGCCAGAAAAAGCATCTCCCACTAAAAGACCAGACCATCAAGAAGACCAGTACACTCTGAGCAGATCTTCAGAAGGAGGGCATTGAGAGGAAACAGAAGGAGGAGAAAGATCCTGGGCTAAAAGAGTAGGAAGCTGGGAAACCTGCACCGGGCTGCCAACCACCAGGAATCATTTCTGGCCCCCAGCAGCTCCTGGGAAGAGGTGAGTTAAATAGGCAGGGAGTAGCCCACTACTACCATAGACCTCCAGAATTCTAGCTGCAGGAGACCCTATGCCTCCCACAGACATTTAAGCTGACAGGGAGAGCTTCCTGGAGGAGTGGTGTGAACAAGACTCCAGCCTGAATGATGCCTAGAGGATTTGGCATATGAATGGCTACAGTGGAGCACAGTCACAGACACCCATTCAAGGCTTGCTGTGCTCCTTGAAGTCGCTTTGGCCCTTGTTGACCATCAGACCTGAACATAGCAGGGCTGTCTTGAGATAGGGCCAGATTGATCTGAGAGCTCCTTGCTTGCCAGCCTCTCCTGGGGTCCCTGCCTGGTCACACCTGCTTGCAGAACAGCCTTGGATGCCCAACCAAGGCACTTCCAGACAGCCGCCACCATAGCTCCTTCACTGGCAGACCCCACCTAATGGCTGGAGAGCTTTAGCAGATCAATCCCCACAGCCTCCTCCCACCATTTTGCTGGTGCACACATGCAGACCTCATTGCTCCACTACCAGCTGTGCATGTGCATACAAACACTGCTGCATCACTGCCACCCTGCCATTGCCAGTGCACACATGCAAAACACAAATGTGATGAAGCACTTTTCCAGCATCCCCCATCAAAGTGCTGTTACCAGTGGACTGGAAAAACTTCAGCCCCTCCAGTGCAACAGGTGTTTAACCCCAAGGGGCCAGAGAACAAAGCTGTGGGTCTGGCCCCAGACTGGGCAGGATTAGAGAACCCAGCACTAGAGCGTTGAGCTGATCCTTGGCCCCTGAAATCATCCAGAAGTGAAACCAGTCAACTAAAGCCAACTTATATCACAGAGAAACTCTCAAGAGCATCAAAGAACATAAAAGCAAAAACCCCATCTAAAGGGCAGCAACTTCAAAGACTAAATGAACATCAGCCTACACAGATAAGAACGAACCAGTACAAGAGCTCTGGCAACTCAAAAAGCCAGAGTGTCTTCTTACCTCCAAACAACTGCGCTAACTTCCCAGCAACGGTTGTTAGCCAGGCTGAAACGGTGGAAAAGACACATAGAATTTAGAATCTGGATAGTAATGAAGATCATTGAGAATCAGGAGACAGTTTGACACCCAATCCAAGGAATCTAAGGAATCCAATAAAATGACACAAGAGCTGAAAGATGACATAGCCATAAAAAAAGAACCAAACTGATTTGAAAGAGCTGAAAACCTCACTACAAGAATTTCATAGCACAATAGGAAGTAATAGCAGAATAGACCAAGCTGAGGAAACAATATCAGATCTCAGAAACCAGTACTTTGAATCAACTCAGTCTGACAAAAATAAAGGAAAATAAATAAGAAAGAATGAACAAATCCTTTGAGAAATACGGGATTATGTAAAGAGACCAAACCTATGACTCACTGGAATTCCTGAAAGAGACCAAGCAACTTGGAAGACATATTTCAGGATATTGTTCATAAAAATTTCCCAAACCCTGTTAGGGAGATTCATATTCAAATTCAGGAAAATCAGAGAACCTCTGCAAGATACTATACAAGATCACCAGTCCCAAGACATATAGTTGTCAGATTCTCCTAGGAACATGCAAAAGAAAAAATATTAAAAGCAGCTAGAAAGAAGGGACAGGTCACCTACAAAGGGAACCCCATCAAGCTAACAGTGGATCTTTCAGCAGAAATCCTGCAAACCAGAAGAGACTGGGAGCCTATAGTCAGCATCATTAAAGAAATTTCAACCGAGAATTTCATATCCAGCCAAAGTAAGCTTCATAAGCAAAGGAGAAATAAAATCCTTTTCATTTTCAGACAAGCACATGCTAAAGGAATTTGTTACCACCAGATCTGCCTTACAAGATGTTCTTAAGGGAGTACAAAATGTGGAAACAAAAGACCATTATTGGCTATTAGAAAAACACACTTAAGTACGTAGACCGTTGATATTATAAAGCAACTGCACAATCAAGTCTGCATAAATAACCATCTGCACACATCAATAGTAACCTTCAACATAAACAGGCTAAAAGCCCCACTTACAAAGTACAGAGTGGCAAGTTGGGTAAAGAAGCATGACCCATCCAACTGCTCTCTTCAGAAGAACCATCTCATATACAATGACAACCATGGATTTAAAGTAGAGCAATGGAGAAGAAAAATTTATCCAAGCAAATGAAAAACAATAAAGAGCAGGGGTTGCTATTCTAATTTCAGACAGAAAAGACTTTAACAATGATCAAAAAAGACAAAGGGCATTATATAATAATAAAGAGTTCAATTCAACAAGACAACTTAGCTATCCTAAATATAGATGTACCCAACACTGGAGCATCCAGATTCATAAATCAAGTTCTTAGAGACCTATGAAGAGACTTAGGTAACTTAATAATAGTAGGAGACTTAAACAGCCCACTGACAGTATTAAACAGATCATTGAGGCAGAAAAGTAACAAAGGTATTCAGGATCTAAACTTGATACTTGACCAATTGAACCTAACAGACATCTGCAGAACACTCCACCCAAACAACAACAGAATATACATTCTTCTCATATGTACATGGCACACACTCTAAAATTAACCACATGCAAGGCCATAAAACAATCCTCAATTAACTTGTAAAAACCAAAATCATACTCTCAGACCACAGCAGAATAAAAATAGAAAGCAATACTAAGAAGCTACCTCAAAGCCATACAATTACAAAAAAATTAAACAACCTGCTCCTGAATAACTTTGGGGTAAATAATGAAATTAGGCAGAAGTCAAGAGATTCTTTAAACTGATGAAAACAAAGATACAACATACCAGAATCTCTGGGACACAGCTAAAGCAGTGTTAAGATGAAAGCTTATAGCACTAATAACCTACATCAAAAAGTTAGATCTCAAATGAACAACCTAACGTCACACCTAGAGGAACTAGAAAAACAAGAGCAAAACAACTTCAAAGCCAGCAGAAGAAAAATATAACCAAAATCGGAGCGAAACTGAGATATAAAAGCCATACAAAACTACAAAACCAAAAGTTTGTTCTTTGAAATAATAAATAAGATTAATAGATCTCCGGCTAGACTAATACAGAAGAAAAGAGAAAAGATCCAAATAAACATATTGAGAAAGGACAAAGGGGACATTACCAACAACCCCACAAAAATACACAAATCTCTGAGACTATTATGAACATTTCTATGCACACAAACTAGAAAACCTAGAAGAATAAATAAATTTCTGGAAACATACAGCCTTCCAAGATTGCACCAAGAAATTGAATTCCTGAACAGACCAATAACAAATTCCAAAATTGAATCAGCAATAATAACAATAAAAATAAAACACCAACCAGAAAAAACCCTGGACCAGACAGATTCTATCGGATATATAAAGCAGAGTTGGTACCCATCCAATTAAAACTTTTTCAAAAAATTTACAAAGAGGGACTCCTCCATAACTCATTCTGTGAGGCCAGCATCTTTCTGATACTGGTATCTGGCACAACACCCAGTGAAAAAAGAAAACTTCAGGCCAGTATCCTTGAAAAACATAGAAACAAAAATCCTCAACGATAGATTAGCAAACCAAATCCAGCAGCCCATCAAAAAGCTAATCCACCATAATCAAGTAGGCTTTATTCCTGGGATGCAAGGTTGGTTTAACATACACAATTCAATCAGTGTGAGTCATTACATAAACAAAACCCAAAACAAAAACCACATGATCATCTCAGTAGATGCAGAAAAGACTTTTGATAAAATTTAACATACCTTCATATTTAAAAAACTCTCAAACTGGGCATATAAGAAACATACCTCAAAATAATAAGAAACATCTATGACAAAAGCATAGCCAACATTATACTGAAAGGCTAAAAGCTAGAAGCATTCCCTTGAGAACTGGAACAAGACAAGGATGCCCATTCTTACCATTTCTATTCAACATAGTACTGGAAATTCTAGCCAGAGCAATAAAGCAATAGAAAGAAATAAAAAACGTTCAAATAGGGAAAGAAGAAGCCAAACTATGTCTCTTTGCAGGCACTATGATTTTATACCTAGAAAACAGCATAGTCTTTGCCCAAGGGTTGCTAGATCTGATAAATAACTTCAGCAAAGTTTCAGAATACAAAATCAATGTACAAAAATCAGTAGCATTTCTATACACAAATAACACCAAAGCTGAGAGCCAAATCAGGAACACAATCTCATTCACAATAGCCATAAAAAGAATAAAATACCTAGTAAGACAGTTCTCAAGGAGATGAAAGATCTCTACAATGAGAATTGCAAAACATTGCCAAAAGAAATCAGAGATGACATAGACAAATGAAGAAACAGTCCATCCACACAGGTAGGAAGAATCAATATCTTATTAAAATGGCCATACTGCCCAAAGCCATTTATAGATTCAAATCTATTCCTATCAAACTATCAACGATATTTTTCACAGAATTAGAAAAAAACTATTCTAAAATTTCAATGGAACTCAAAAAGAGCCTGAATAGTCAAAGCAATCCTAAGCAGAAAGAAAAAATCTGGAGGTATCACATTACCCAATTTCAAACTATGTAACAAGGCTATGGCAACTAAAACAATATGATACTGGTGGGAAAAAAAAAAAAAGATACATAGACCAATGGAACAGAATAGAGAGAGCCGAAATAAGGCCACACACCTAAAACCATGTGATCATTGACACAGTCAACAAAAATAAGCAGTGGTGAAAGGACTCTCTATTCAAAAAATGGTATTAAGATAACTGGCTAGCCATATGCAGAAGATTGAAACTAGACACCTTATTTTCACCATATACAAAAATCAACTCAAGATGGATTAAAAACTGAGATGTAAAACCAAAAACTATAAAAACCCTTGAATGAAACTTAGGAAATACCATTCTAGACATAGGCCATGGCAAAGATTTCATGATGAAGATACCAAAATCTGATGCAACAAAACCAAAAATTGACTTATGGGACCCAATAAAACTAAAGTGCTTCTGCACAGCAAAAGAAACTATCAAGAGAGTAAACACACAGTCTACAGAATGACAGAAAATATTTGCAATCTATGCCTTTAACAAAGGTCTTTAGACCTCCAGAGTCTTTAAGAAACTTAAAGAAATTAACAAGTGAAAAACAAGCAACCCTATAGGCAAAGGACACGAGCAGACACTTCCCAAAAGAAGACATACATGGAGCCAACAGTCATATGAAGAAAAAAAGCTCATCATTAATCATTAGAGAAATGCAAATCAAAACCACAATGAGACATCATTTCGCACCACTCAGAATGGCTATTACTAAAAAGTAAAACAGCAACAACAACAAAAAAAAACAGATACTAGTGAGGTTGTATAGAAAAGAGAACACTTATACAGTGCTGGTGGGAATGTAAATTAGTTCAGCCACTGTGGAAAACAGTTTGGAGATTTCTCAAAGAACTTAAAACAGAACTACCATTTGACCCAGCAATCCCACTACTGGGTATATACCAATAGGAATATAAATTATTCCACCATAAGGAGACATGCACACATATGTTCATTGCAGCACTATTCACAATAGCAAAAACATGGAGTCAACCTAAATGCCCATCAACAGTGGACTGCATCAAGAAAATGTGATACATATACATCATGGAATACTATGCAGCTGTAAAAAGTAACAAAACTCTGTCCTTTGCAGCAATATTGATGCAGCCGGAGGCTATTATCCTAAGTGAACTAACACAGGTACAGAAAAACAAATACTGCATATTCTCACTTATAAGTAGTAGCTAAACACTGAGTACAAAGGGACACAAAGAAGGGAACAATAGATCTTAGGACCTACTTGAGGGAGAAGGGTGAGAATCAAACAACTACATATTGGGAGTTGAATTAAGATAGCAGATAGGAGGCAGGTCTAGCTTGCAGCTCCCACTCAGATGTAAAGAGCAGCAAGTGGAGACTCACACCATGAACTCTTTTTCTAAGAACTACTAAAACAAAACACTAAACAAAAACACAACAAAGGACCCTCACAGAGTCACATAACTCTCCTGCTACCTCCACCAGAGCAGGTACTGGTATCCACAGCCACAAGATCTGAAGACAGATCATATCACATCACAGGACTATTTGCAGACACTCCCCAGTACCAGCCCAGAACCCGGTAGCTCTGCAGGGTGGTTAGACCCAGAAGCGCAAAAATAATCACTACAGTTTGACTCTCAGGAAGCCCCACTCCTAGGGGAAGGAGAAGACATCAAGGGAGCACCCCACAGGACGAAAGAATCTGAACAGCAGCCCTCGAATCCCAGATCTTCCCTCCGACATAGTCTATTCAAATGGGAAGGAACCAGGAAAACAATTCCAGCAATATGACAGAATGAGTTTCTTTAACATCCCCAAAAGATTATATCAGCTCATCAGCAATGGATCCAAGGCAAGACAAAATCTCTGAATTACCAGAAAAAAGAATTTAGAAGGTGTATTATTAAGCTAATCAAGGAGGCACCAGAGAAAGGTAAAGTCCAACTTGAAGAAACAAAAAACATGATACAGGATATGAAGGGAAAACTCTTCAATGAAACAGATAGCATAAACAACAAACAATCACAACTTCTGGAAATCAAGGACACACTTAGAGAAATGCAAAATGCTCTGGAAAGTCTCAGCAATAGAATCAAAAAAGCAGAAGAAAAAACTTCAGAGCTTGAAGATAATATTTTTTTAATTAACCCAGTTCATCAAAGATTAAAAAAAAGAATTTTGGAAAATGAACAAAGCCTCCAAGAATTGTCCAAACCTAAGAATAATTGGTGTTCCTGAGGAAGAAGAGAAAACTGTAAGTTTGGAAAACAAATTTGAGGAGATAAGAAAAATTTCCCTGGCCTTGCTAGAGATCTAAACATCTAAATACAAGAAGATCAAAGAACACCTGGGAAATTCATTGCAAAAAAAAATCATCACCTAGGCACATAGCCATCAGGTTATCTAAAGTCAAGATGAAGGAAAGAATCTTAAGAGCTGTGAGGCAAAAGCATCAAGTAACCTATAAAGGAAAACCTATCAGATTAACAGCAGATTTCTCAGCAGAAACCCTACAAGCTAGAAGAGATTGGGGTCCTATTTTTAGCCCCCTTAAACAAAACAATTATCAGCCAAGAATTCTATATCCAGTGAAACTAAGCTTCATAAATGAAGGAAAGACACAGTCTTCTCCAGACAAACAAATGCTGAATTTGCCACTACCAAGCCAACACTACAAGAACTGCTAAAAAGAGCTCTAAGTCTTAAAACAAATATTTGAAATACACCAAAATAGAACTTTCTTAAAGCATAAATCTCACAGGACCTATATAAAAATAACACAATGAAAAAAAAAACCCAAGGTATTCAGGCAACAAATAGCATAATGAATAGAATAGTACCTCACATCTCAATGCTAACATTGAAGGTAAATGGCCTAAATTATCCACTTATATATACAGATGGCAGAATGAATAAGAAACCAACCAAGTTTCTGCTGTCTTCAGGAGACTCACCTAACAAATAAAGACCCACATTAACTTAAGGTAAAGGGATGGAAAAAGATTTTCCATGCAAATGGACACCAAAAGCCAGCAGGAGTAGCTACTCTTATATCAGACAAAACAAACTTTAACACAATGGAATTTTACAAAGACAAAGAGGGACATTATATAATGATAAAAGGACTAGTCTAACAGGAAAATATCACAATTCTAAATTTATATACACCTAACACTGGAGCTTCCAAATTTATAAAACAATTACTATTAGGCCTAAGAAATGAGATAGACAGCAACACAATAATAGTGGGGGACTTTAATACTCCACTGATAGCACTAGACAGGTCATCAAAACAGAAAGTCAACAAAGAAACAATGGACTTAAACTAAACCCTACAACAAATGAACCTAATGGATATTTACAGAACATTCTACTCAACAACTGCAGAATATACATTCTATTCATCAGTATATGGAACATTGTCCAAGATAGATCATACGATAGGCCACAAAACAAGTCTCAGTACATTTAAGAAAATCAAAATTATATGAAGTACTATCTCAGACCACAGTGGCATAAAATTGGAAATCAACTCCAAAAGGAACCCTCAAAACCATGCAAATACATGGAAATTAAATAGCCTGCTTCTGAATTATCGTGAGGTCAACAATGAAATCAAGATGAAAATATAAAAATTCTTTGAACTGAATGATAATAGTGACACAACCTATCAAAACTTCTTGGATACAACAAAAGTGGTGCTAAGAGGAAAGTTCATAGCACTAAATGCCCACATCAAAAAGTCTTAAAGAGCACAAATAGACAATTGAAGGCCATACCTCATGAAGCTGGAGAAACAAGAACAATCCAAACTCAAACCCAGCAGAAGAAAACGATACCGAAGATCAGAGCAGAATTAAATGAAATGGAAATAAGCAAACAAAAAACAAAACAAAAGAAAAATGAAACAAAAAGCTGGCTCTTTAAAAATACAAATAAAATTGATAGACCATTAGTGAGATTAACCAAGAAAAGAAGAGAGAAGATCCAAATAAGTTCAACTAGAAACAAAATGGTATATATTACAACTGATACCACAGAAATATGAAAGATTATTCAAGGCTACTATGAAAACCTTTACATAAATAAACTAGAAAACCTAGAGAAGATGGATAAATTCCTGGAAACATGTAACCCTCCTAGATTAAATAAGGAAGATACAGAATCTCTGAACAGATCAATCACAAGCAATGTAATTGAAATGGTAATTTTAAAAATTGCCAACAAAAAAGTCCAGGACAAGTCAGATTGACAGCTGAATTTTATCAGATATTCAAAGAAGAATTGGTGTCAATCCTATTGACACTACTCTAAAAGACAGAGAAAGAGAGAATCCTCTCTAAATCATTCTTTGAAGCCAGTATCACCCTAATACCAAAACCAGGGAAGGACATAATAAAAATAAAAATAAAAATAAAAATAAAACTACACACCAATATCCCTGATGAACATAGATGCAAAAATCCTTAGTAAAATACTAATGAAACAAATCCAACAGCATATCAAAAAGATAATCCACCATGATCAAGTGGGTTTCACACCAGGGATGCAGGGAAGGTTTAACATACATAAGTCAATAAATGCGATACACCACATAAACAGAATTAAAAGCAAAAATCACATGATTATCCCAATAGACACAGAAAAAGCAAATCCAGCATCACTTTATGATTAAAACCCTCAGCAAAATCGGCATAGAAGTGATATACCTCAAGGTGATAAAAGCCATCTATGACAAACATACAGTCAACATTATACTGAATGGGGAAAAGTTGAAAGCATTCCCCCTGAGAACTAGAAGACAAACATGGCCACTTCTTTTCAACACAGTACTGGAAGTCCTAACCAGAGCAATCAGAAAAGAAACAGGTAAAGGGCATCAAAATTGGTCAAGAGGAAGTCAAACTGTTGCTGTTTACTGATGATATAATCACACACCTAGAAAACCCTCAAGACTCATCTAAAAAGCTCCTAGAACTGGTAAATGAATTCGGCAAAGTTTCAGAATACAAACTTAATGTACACAAATCAGTAGCTCTGCTATACACCAACAGCGAACAAGCTGAGAATCAAATCAAGAACTCAACCCCTTTCACAATAACTGCAAAAAATAAAAATAAAATACTTAGGAATATACCCTAACCAAGCATGTGAAAAACTGCTACAAAGAAAACTACAAAACACTGCTGAAAGAAATTACAGATGGCACAAGAAAATGGAAACACATCCCATGCTCATGGATGTGTAGAATCAATATTGTAAAATGACCATACTGCCCAAAGCAATGTACAAATTCAATGAAATTCCCATCAAAATACCACCATCATTCTTCATGGAACTAGAAAAAAAAACCCTAAAATTCATGTGGAACCAAAAAAGAGCCTGCATAGTCAAACCAACACTAAACAAAAAACAAATATGGAGATATCACATTACCTAAATTCAAACTATTCTGTAAGGCCATAGTCACCAACACGGCATGGTACTGATATAAAAATAGACACACAGACAAATGGAACAGAATAGAGAACTTAGATATAAAGCCAAATACTTACGGCCAAAGGATCTTTGGCAAAGCAAGCAAAAACGTAAAGTGGGGAAAGGAAACCTTATTCAACAAATGGTGCTGGTATAATTGGCAAGCCAAATGTAGAAGAATAAAACCGGATCCTCATCTCTCACCTATACAAGAATCAACTCAAGATGAATCAAAGACTTAAATCTAAGACCTGAAGCCATGAAGATTATAGAAGGTAACACTGGAAAAACCCTTCTAGAAATTGGCTTAGGCAGACTTTATGACCCAGAACCCAAAAGCAAATGCAACAAAAACAAAGATAAATAGATGGGACTTAATTAAACTAAAAAGCTTCTGCAGCCGGGCGCGGTGGCTCAAGCCTGTAATCCCAGCACTTTGGGAGGCCGAGGCGGGTGGATCACGAGGTCAGGAGATCGAGACCATCCTGGCTAACATGGTGAAACCCCGTCTCTACTAAAAATACAAAAAACTAGCCGGGCGAGGTGGCGGGCGCCTGTAGTCCCAGCTACTCGGAGGCTGAGGCGGGAGAATGGCGTGAACCCGGGAGGCGGAGCTTGCAGTGAGCCGAGATCGCGCCACTGCACTCCAGCCTGGGCGACACAGCGAGACTCCGTCTCAAAAAAAAAAAAAAAAAAAAAAAAAAGCTTCTGCACAGCAAAAGAAATAATTAGCAGAGATAACAGACAACCTACAGAGTGGGAGAAGATCTTCACAATTTATACATCTGACAAAGGACTAATATCCAGAATCTACAAGGAACTCAAACAAATCAGCAAGAAGAAAACAAACAATTCCATTGAAAAGTGGGCTAAGAACATGGATAGACAATTATCAAAAGAACATATACACATGGCCAACAAGCATATGGAAAAATGATCAACATCACTAACAGGGAAATGCAAATCATATAAATATATATATATATACACACACACACACACACACACACACACACACACCATGGAATACTTCTCAGCCACAAAGAGGAACAACATAATGGCATTTGCAGCAACCTGGGTGGAACTGGAGACCATTATTCTAAGTGAAGTAACTCAGGAATGGAAAACCAAACATCATACGTTCTCACTCGTATGTGGCAGCTAAACTATGAGGACACAAAGGCATAAGAATGATACATTGGACTCTGGGGACTCAGGGGAAAGGGTGGGTGTAGTGAGGTATAAAAGCCTGTATATTGGGTACAGTGCACACTGCTTGGGTGATGGGTGCACTGAAATCTCAGAAATAACCACTAAAGGGGGCCGGGTGCGATGGCTCTTGCCTGCAATCCCAGCACTTTGGGAGGCCAAGGAGGGCAGATCACAAGGTCAGGAGACCGAGACGATCCTGGCTAACATGGTGAAACCCTGTCTCTACTAAAAATACAAAAAAATTAGCCGGGCGTGGTGGCGGGTGCCTATAGTCCCAGCTACTCAGGAGGCTGAGGCAGGAGAATGGCATGAACCTGGGAGACGGAACTTGCAGTGAGCCGAGATCTCACCACTACACTCCAGCCTGGGCAACAGAGCGAGACTGTCTCAAAAAAAAAAAAAAAAAAAGAAAGAAAGAAAGAAAGAAAAGAAAAGAAATAAGCACTAAAAAACATATTCATGTAAGCAAACACCACCTGTTCCCCAAAAAACCTACTGAAATATAAATTGTTTTAAATTTTAAAAGGAAAAAACTACCTGTTGAGCATTATGCTTATCACTTTGACAAAGCGATCTGTACATCAAACCCCTGTGACGACCAATTTACCCATGTAAGAAACGTGCATATATACCATATACCACCTAAAACTAAAATAAAAGTTGGAAAAAAATAAAAACTAAGAACTACATCCCACTTGGGAATCAGAGCAATCACACCATAGGAATTTCAGGGGTACCGGGTTTCTTTGCCAAACACATCATGAAGTTTCAGCAAAGCTGCTGGGAAACATTTGTTTGGAAACAACAGTACTTGTTTGTTTGCTTGCTTGTTTGTTTTGGATAGGTTAAATAGTCCACCTATTTAACCTCTTGAATCATCCCAGTGAAGAATAGAACCCCTAAGCACTGATGACTAGTAGAGTGGATAAGTGAAGCCTTTTTCAGCTTATCATACCTGGTGCAAACATTGCACAATTGTCCTGCCAGTAGTTAACAATTGGGTGAAAATGTGTTTTTTCCTCTGTATTTCTTCCAGTTGTTAGATTACTTTTTCCATATTCCCTAGGTATCAGATTTTTTTTAATTCCCTGAATGTATGCTTTTGCAAAATAAATGGTGTTTGCTGAAATGTGTATGGTCTAAGTGCACAGTTAAACTGTGGGTATCTAGAATAAAAAATAACTCCTTTAGGTCTGACCCATTTACAAAATGTATTCTTGGCCTATTTTTTTTCTTTTAGATCCACACCAAATCTGTTATTAAATCATGCTTGAGTTTTAGAGATTATTTACAAATAACTTCTGTTCATGCTATGGTTTAATTAAAAAAATATATAACATTCATGTATATTAAACATTAGATAGAAAAATTGTGGTGATGAAACTTTAGTTTGTGTTGCCCATTTTGAAGAAGCTGTTCTTTCTGAATATGGACTTTGGCTCCATGTGATAATTTGCCTATTCTAGAGGATTCAATAAATGCTACATAATTATGATTTCATATTTAATGTACATGCACCAGAATCTAATGAATGTGCGGCACACCATCAATTAATCAAAGTGCTTGAGAGGAGGATATTCCTTCCAGATAATTGAATTTACTGGTAAATTCAGGCTTTAATGGCAAATCCTTTTACTGTTACCCTTGTTAAAAATCCACCTAAAATGTATTAGTTCATAGTACAATGTACCAAGGATTAACATTTGATATTCACAAAAAAATTGTTCTTTACGTGCCTCGTTTTTATCAGTCTAAACACCAATTCCCCTTACAGAGTACTGGAAATGCAGAGATGGCTGTTGCTTTGAGTCTGGGATGTATAATTTGCTTCTTTCTCCTTAACAATGAAGTAGAGCAAAATATCTCAGTTAATTGGAAGTCTTTATTAATTGGATCTCTCTTTATTGTCTTTGAGAGAATAGTTTTTGCAAGTTCCAAATTGTGTGATAGGGAGTTCTTTTTTCCAACAAAAAGGAAATTCCCAGGTAAAAGCATTGTGTCTAATGAACTTTCATACAGGTGCTTCTGTCAGGAGAGAGCCTCATTCTTGAAAGCTTTATGGCCCAGGCTAGAATTACAACCAGTGATAACAGGAGCCTCAGCCCAGGACAGGTGTTGTCATTCTTTTCAGATGCTTATTTTAACATGGAATAAAGTCGAGTCTATAAAACAGGGGTGGGAATTTCACTAGGGCAGATTTGGGCTGGATCATAAAATGCCAGTCCTGTGTCCACACTGCTTGTGTGTGAGCTCCCTAGAGAACCTTCTAGAAATGTGACCAAGAACCTCAATCTCCCATGTGTGTGTATGGCAGGGGCAGGGGATGTGCATTTTTAATGTACCATAATGGATTAAAATTTGTGAACATTAAGTGAAGACATATTTTATGTTTTCAACTCCACTATCAGAGGCCGAAGGGATCTGAAAGTAGTTACAAAAGTTAGTCCTTGTGCTCAGAAATATTAATCTTCCGGGTTAATAAAAATGGGCCAATGTAACATCACTAAGGAACATTTAATTACTGGAACTGTGTCTCTAGAAGAGGTATTCACAGATTTATCAACGCCAAGGCTGTTTTGGTTCATCATCTTTGTAGCTAACTAAGAAAAGCCATGTTTTAAAATACACATTGGAACACATAACTCCCCTATATTAAACCTTCTTCCATTTCAGACACATTTTGAATTCTATGGGGTTCTATGTGTCTGTCTGTCTATGGATCACAGAGTCAGACTCCTTTTGGGCCACCAGCCAACCTGTTTCCTAGCTCAGGTCACACCGGCTTTTTTAAAAGTTCTCCTGAACATATTGGATCCCACCCCACACCCTATTTAAGAACCTTCCCAATTGCTGTGTTCTGCACCTGTGACATCCTCACCCTGCTTGCCTTGCCAACTTTCCATTAGGTGTCACACAAAATGTCAGCTCCCACAGTCCTCCCTTGACAGCCCCCTTCATTCATCCATTGCGTGCCAATTTTCCTCTTAATGGTTTTTCTTCATTAAACTTCTCAGAAATTGCACCTAAATATATGTTTGAGTATTTAGGGTTTTTTGCTCCCATTAGCCTATCTATATAATCCATGAAAAGGGGAACCACATCATTATTGTTTACTTCTATGTTTTCAATCCCCAGCACAGTTACTAACATATGGGAAATATTTAATAAATATCTGTTGGATGAATAAAAGACTGAATCAATAAACAAAACACAAAATAATGTGAGATAATCAGACATAGACTGCACGTGCCCTTAAATTATGCTGTTAACAATAAACACCTTCATCAAGTGATTTCTATCACTTGTTAATTTATTCATTAAATATTTATTGAGTGCCTGCTATGTGCTGGATATTGTGCCAGGTATTGAGAATTCATCAGCAGAGTGAACAGAGCTCTGGTGCTAAAATCCTAGCCTTAAATCCTGGCTCCACCAATTACCAGTCACGTGACTTTGGTTACTTAATCTCTGAAGACCTAAGTTTTCTCATATGCAAAAGAGAATCATGTAATAATACATGACTTTGATGGTTGTTGTGAGATTTTAAAGAGTGAATACAAGTAAAGAAATTAGAACAGTGGATAGAACATATAAATGCTGTCTATGTGTCAGCTACTCTTGGGGAACAAAGTGATTGTCTACCAGACCAGCTGAAGATGCTGGAAGGAACAGTAGGCCAAAGGGCAGCAGGCTGATGCTTTCATTCTCATTTAGTCCTGTGCTAGGACTGGGTCTCAGTTTCCTCATTCGCAGATTGTAGAGCATAGTATCTGCCATCCACGAATGAGAGGGTCTCCAGGGAGATAATGTAAACTGCAAAACACAACACTGTTATAAACTAGCATTTTTTCATGGGTAACACCTTTATTTCACTTGGCTTCTCTTAAAAACTCAGGGTTTTCTATCACCATCCATTCTTTTTAAGTGCTCGTTATACTTTATTTGCTGGTTTTAAATGTCAAATATCATACCAGGGCACTGCCCATCTTTTTCCAGTGTTTCTTTTTTCATTTCTATGAAAATCTAAATAAGAATTGATATTCTATCTGTAATATTAGGCATTACAATATTTTGAGTTTGAAACGGGAGCTCAGCTAGATTTTCAATAAAGTATGTGTGTTTTCTCGGCATCTTTTTATAAGTCTATTATTATTATTACTATTACTACTATAATAGCATTCTTCTCATCTAAAATTGTGAAAAGTGGGCATATTTTCAAACTCTTGGGCAGCATTTTTAAGGGAGTTAGTCACTGTTACCCATTGCTCAAGTAAATTAAAATGTAATAGTCTATGTTATCCCACATGGGTTATGGAGAAAATGCATAATTTCCCAGGAGTGTAAGGAAGGGTGGCAGTATTGGACTAAATAATCTTGTTTTCTAGATGTAATTTGATGCTTTCTCATTGGAGTTTATACAGTGCACCCCACCCCACCAGTAATACTCTGACCTCTTTTTCAGGTTTTGGTTGGTCTTTTTTATTTTGTTTTTTTTTTGTTTGTTTGTTTCTGTATTTTTCTCATATCACTATAATACCAGAAATTAAAAATTAAACAGCTCTGACTCACATCACTTATCACAGAGAGTAGCTCATAAATAGACATTTGATAAATTAATGTCACATTTATAAAACTTTCTACTCTTTTGGTATACAGAAGTTTTAGGTACTGAGAAACACCACACTCTTACTCATCATTTCTTACCTTGCTTTCTATGCAAAAAATAGTGGGTGAGCTTTTAGGGAGTCTCACCTGTAAAGTAATTTTATGTGCCCAAAAAGTAAGAAATCTGTTGTTATATTATTATTGGCATCCTTGTCATTATTTATAATAATTATCTTAGGAAAGAACTTGTCATTTCTGGATGGTCTATAATCCCAAAATAATAATCATAGCAACCGCCATAATAATGAGCAATATAATAACCATTCATTTAGACAGTGATTCATAATCTTAACCATTATCACATTATGTTTAATTATGATGACAGTGGTGAAAATTACTATTTCCAGCTATTGAGAATGCAAGGAATTTCAGAACTCAAGGGAGGAAAGTAAAAATAAAAAAATTAATGAAGCTTTTTTCCTTAATAATCTCTAGAAGAAACGATTGAAAAATTAAGCTTGAAAATGCAAAATTTGTCTTGATTTAACCCATATTCACCTGTCTGATTTCTGATAGAGACACATGAAGTTTTCAGGTTGTTTAAAAACCTATTTGTGTGACTTTTCCTCCCAAATTTCCACCAAAGACATTTTGCTGTGTTCCAAACCAAAAATAATTAGGAACAATCCTGACAGGAGAATGCGCCTGACTTTTGAAAGTCATAGCATGTGTTTATGACAAAGCTGGAGGACTGTGTTTGGCTTGGTCATTGCGGGAAACATCACATAGGAACAAGGGAAGACAGACGTCTTGGCTTACCAGTGAGCTGTAAAAACTTAATGGCCTTGTCTGGGAAGAAAACAAAAGAGAATGTTTTGTACTGTTGGTTGCTGAGAGTCCTTTTAGGCATGACATAAAAAACGCAACTATGCAATCATGATCGCATTATTTAAAATCTATATGTGACTATCATATATATGTAATGTACATATCTATTGTTTATTTACAATTAGCATAGATTACTGATTTAGTAATAAAAATATGTTGGAAATTATGGAATCTGAGTGATGCATATAGCCTTCCTGCTCCCCACCCAGCCTCCAGTACCAAATTCCTCGTCCAGGGAGAAGGGGAAGAAGTCGGGTTTTCCTGTGTGCCAGGCATTCTGACAGGCAATGAGAATACAACAGCCAGCAAGGAATTGCCTTCATAAACTTACAGAGTGTGAAGAAAATAGATAATTAAACATGAAAATCACAAGCCACTGGGAAAGGTGCCATAGTCCCAGCCCTGAGGACACTGGAGGGTCTCAGCAGGCTTGGGATGGCAAAAAAATCATCAAGGTTGGGACCTGGAAGGAGGACAGGAGTTTTCAAGCAAAGGGAAATGTAGCAGAGATTTCAAGGGAAGGAAGCAAAAGTATTTGGAGTATACACAGGAGCCCGATGAAGGGCATTAGGAGAAAACAAAGGGGTTTTATTTTTGCCCTCAGTGAGATAGTTAATCCAGGAAGGGGCTAGGTGCAGAGGTTCATGCCTGTAATCCTAGCATTTTGCAAAGCCAAGGAGGGAGGATCGCTCGAGTCCAGGAATTCAAGACCAGCCTGTGCAACATGATGAGACCCCATGTGTACAAAAAAAATGAAAACATTATTAACTTGAGAGGCTGAAGTGAAAGGATTGCTTGAACCCAGGAGGTTGAGGCTCCAGTGAGCCGTGATCACGCCACTGCACTCTGGCCTGGTGGCAAAGGTAGACTGTCTCAAAAAAAATTTTTTTTTAAAGGAAAGAAAAAGAAAATCCAGGAAGGGTTTATTTGGGGAGTGATATTATCCAATCTGTGTTTTAGAAAGACAAACAATTCTGGCCATGGTAAAGAAAGGAGCAGACTTCTGTTTCTGACACCATGGCTGACTAGAGATTTTCGAGAGTCAAAATAACTAGATGTTGCATTCAAAGTAAGTTTTCTCATGTGTTTGTTTTGTTTTAATTGCTGGGCTTTCAGGAAGTATGGAAAAAGAAAAAGAAAACTTGCCATATTTTAGATCAGTGGTTTTCAAAATATGGTTCATGGGCTCCTACTATTTCCCCTAAATTTTTCAGGGAATTGAAGAGTTTAAAACTATTTTCATAATAAGCAGTCATTGGTCCCCCCCGCCACCCCCCACTGTATGAACACTAGCAGTGACTGTGCACAGGCAGCTGTGGATGACAGGGCATCAAGGCCATGGGGCAAAGCAGGAGTCTCTTCATCTCCATACATTCACAATTTTAAAAAAAAAAGCCAAATTCACATAAGAATTAAAAACTTTTGCCTTGATGAAGCAAAAGATTAATTTTGTTTATATCTACCCTGAAGAGTCAGTCTTTTCAGTATTCTCTGCGATGACACAGGAAGTTTGCAGAAAGCACTTCTATCCCTCACAGGAGTAGGAACATTGTCTTCAGGAAAAACACGTGAGATTCCTTCAGTCATGAACTGAACTAACAACTTTTCTTCATAAAGTGTCATTGTTACTTGAAAGAACAACTGAAAACCTGTAATTATCCAGACCTGGGTATTTGTCCAACATTTTCTTGAAAATGAATGAGGTGAGCTTGTCACTTCAAGAAAAACGACTGACAATATTTGTTGCCAATGATAACCTGAAGTTTTCAAATAATAATTATAATTTTGGGAAACTTGTACCCCCCACAGTGAGCTTGGCAGCTTCTTGATAATTAAAGACTTTTCTGATGCAAGCAGTGAATTCTTAACAAATGTGCTTTTTTATACTATATAATAAAATGTGCCAATACTTGAAAGACATGCATAGCTCAGTGAAAACCAATATTGTCCAATACAGGAAGTATAAGGTCACATGCAGGTAAAAGATCCATCCAAACTGTAAGATAGACCAAATGTATTTTAATATAACAGAACAAAAAATTCATTGACAAAAGTACAGATTTTACATTACAACTAACCTTTCAGAAACTACCAGTTAGGGAGTTCTGGTATTGTATTAAAGAATATCCACCATTACCTGGAAAGGCTACTGAACACTCCTCCCTTTTCCAACTACATCTCATCTGTGAGGCTGGATTTTTTTTTCATTTACTTGAACTAAAACAACGTATTATGAAGACTGACTACAGAAGCAACTGGGTTATTTAGCCAGACATTTAAAAGATTTGCAAAAGAATAAACCAATGCCACTCTTCTTACAAGGTTTTTACTTTGTTCTGAAAAACATAGTTTCTTTTTCATAAAACATTATTTATATTGACATGGAATGAATTTACTAATATATTTAAATGAATTTATAAATGAATATGAAAATTTCAAATTTTCATTTTTGGTGTTGTAAATATCAATAGATATAGTTCACATTAAGAAGCTTTTTGGGGTCACTAGTTTTAAAGATTATACTCTTAAAGTATAATCATGAGACCAAAGTCCTCATAAAGGGATCCTCAAAAAAATATTTAAGGGTCTTAAAACCAAAATATTGAAAACTGTTGTATTGTATATCTAAATAAAATTATTAAAATTATATGCTATATTGTATATATTGTATATCTGATCCTCAAAAAAGGATTTTAAAGGGTCCTAAAACCAAAATCTTTAGAACTGCTCTATTGTTAATCTGAATAAAATCATTATATTCCAAGAGTCATAGTCTGAAAGCACAGCCCAAGATAAAGACTTGTGTGGAGATTTTTTTTTTTTGGCAATGAGATACCAGAAACACAGAGAAAGAAAACCAATCAAATTGCACTCATAGGATCTCAGGGAACGTTCTGTCCAGCTTTATGAAATACAGCTTTATGAAATACAGTTCGGTCAGTAATGAATTGCATATATGACAGTGGCCACATAAGATTATAATGGAGTTGAAACATTCTTATCACCTAGTGACATCATAGCCATCATAACATCGTAGCACAATGCATTACTCATGTGTTTGTGGTGACGCTGATGTCAACAAACCTATTGTGCTGCCAGTCATATAAAAGCATAGCACATCCAGTTACATACTATACATAATACTTGATAAGGATAATAACTGTGTTACTGCTTTATGTATTTGTTATACTTTACTTTTTATTGCTATTTTAGAGTGTGCTCCTTCTACTTATAAGGAAAAAAAAACCCTGTAAATCAGCCTCAGGCAGGTCTTTCAGGAAGTATCCAGAAGAAGGCATTATTATGGTAGCAGATGACAGCTTCAGGCATGTTAGTGCCCTGAAGATCTTCCAGTGGGAAAAGAGGTGGGAGTGGAAGGCAGTCACACTGGGGATCCTGGCCCTGTGTGGGCCTAGGCTGATGTGTGTGTTTGCATCTTAGGTTTTAACAAAAATCGTTTAAAAAATAAAAATTAAAAAATTAAAAAATAGAAAATAAATTATGTAGAATAAGGCTATAAAGAAAGAAAATATTTTTGTTTAGCTATACAATGTGTGTTTTAAGCTAAGCATTATTACAAAAGAGACAAAAAGTTTAAAAATTAAAAAGTTTAAAAAGTAAAAATATTGGCCGGGCGCGGTGGCTCAAGCCTGTAATCCCAGCACTTTGGGAGGCCGAGACGGGCGGATCACGAGGTCAGGAGATCGAGACCATCCTGGCTAACACAGTGAAACCCCGTCTCTACTAAAAAAATACAAAAAAACTAGCCGGGCGAGGTGGCGGGCACCTGTAGTCCCAGCTACTCAGGAGGCTGAGGCAGGAGAATGACGTAAACCCGGGAGGCGGAGCTTGCAGTGAGCTGAGATCCGGCCACTGTACTCCAGCCCGGGCGACAGAGTGAGACTCCGTCTCAAAAAAAAAAAAAAAAAAAAAAAAAAAAAAAAAA